>NC_037689.1:18050113-18190754 GCF_003255815.1 Theropithecus gelada | reverse complement strand
TTTTTTTTTTTGAGACGGAGTCTCGCTCTGTAGCCCAGGCTGGAGTGTAGTGGCCGGATCTCAGCTCACTGCAAGCTCCGCCTCCTGGGTTCACGCCATTCTCCTGCCTCAGCCTCCCGAGTAGCTGGGACTACAGGCGCCCGCCACCTCGCCCAGCTATTTTTTGTATTTCTTAGTAGAGATGGGGTTTCACCGTGTTAGCCAGGATGGTCTCGATCTCCTGACCTCGTGATCCGCCCATCTCGGCCTCCCAAAGTGCTGGGATTACAGGCTTGAGCCACCGCGCCCGGCCGTATTCAGGTTTTTAAAAGCGTAGTCAGAGGTTTGAGTTGGATGCCAAAGATTTCTAATTTTAAACCAGAAGCTAGTAGTTAGAGTTCCAATATCTTTCCCTCTTTCTTTTCCATTTTATACCTGCATTGTCCATGAAATTCTAACCTCTTTTGCAATGTTTCTGATTTGCATGGCTTTAGACAAAAATCAAACCATTTATTTAACCTTACTCTTATTTTAAGGTGTGCTTGATGATTTTTAGAGCTCTTGGGTTTGTGATATTCAACCTAATATTCTATGTCTACATTGTGTTCCTTTTCTTCTAAAAACTTTACATTTTTTAAGATGACTGGTAATTTAAAATAACAAAGGAATGAAACAAATTACATTATCCCTCACCCTAACATTTTGTTTTTCTCTACTTATTAATGTTAGGATTTTATTTTACAAGATCTGACACGGTTGTACCAAGAAGCAGCAACCAAAGTGTTAATCACTGTTCAATTTAGGGCTCACTTTTTGGATATGCTTTTTATGTGCTGGCATCAAGGGAATTTCTAAAATCAGATTTTTCACTTAAATTTTTTTAAGCATGCCTTTAAAAAAATTCTCTTAGAGAATTTTAGGCTTTAGTATGTAGTAAAACTCGAGAAATGAAACAGCCTTGGCAGAGGCACTGTGGGATGAACACTTTTGGATGCGGTTGCTGGGAGGGTGCAGATTTTCTGGAATGAAATTTGGCAGTATATGTCAGTGGCCTTCAAAGAAATTGTTTATACTGTTCTAGTAATTATATATCCAGGATCCTATCCTAAGGAAAAGTTGAAGTTCAACACAAAGGTTTATATATGAGAACATTCATTACAGCTATGTTTATGTTTGTTAGCAGTAAAAAATACCAAATACTAAATGTCTCCTTAATTTTGTTTAATTCATGCAATATTATCTGGCCATTAATTTTTTTTAAGATTTCTAATGATCAAAAATATTGAATACCTAGATACATTGAATGGAAAAGGACACAGACTTAAGTATAATTCCAGTTTTATTGAACATATATATGGACAGTTTTTATTTACTCTTAAAGATTACAAGGAAATAAATATCGGTGGTGTTTATAGGTGTGGAATTACAGGTGTTTTAAATTTTATTTTTTATATTTTCTATTTTCTATAAGCATGTATAAACTATGTCAGGGGGAAAGGAGTTAAAAAATAATAAAGCAGGCTTCCAAAGTTACATACTTCACATCAGACATTTTTGTTGGACTTGTAACACTTGACTTCTGTGCTGTAGTTTCCTTTGCCTTGAGACCAGCCCTGTGGGCACCTGCACAGTGTTCTCCATCTTAAGTAGAAGTTCACCATTTAGTTACTAATTGACCATATGAGTTCATGTATAAACTTTGTAAGTAAAGCATATTAATGCTGGTAAACTCATCTGTCTTCGTGCAAGTGCTTATTATGCAACTCTTTATTTTACTGTTCAATAGGTGCTTGAGTGTTAGGGCGAGGGGCCCCTTTCTCTTAAAGGGCCATCAGCCTACAGTGAATAGAAAATTCAAGAACACATGAGTAAAAATCAGTTTAAAATTTAGGTTAGTTTCATTTTGAAAGGGAAGATACCACTTGCTTTCTGAATTAAGAGTGAAGGTCATAAAAGTTCATTCACTTAGTTGTGAAAATATTATGCACTGCTAAAGCAGGGGGGAGAGAAAGACATGCTAAAAATGAGGAATAAAAGAAGTGAAAAATAGCCACATTAGTTGAAAGTGATGTTACTTATTTAAGAACCATAATCATGAACTTCTAAATAATTGTTGTTTGAGTAATAGTTTGGGTGTAGGGAAATTATGGAATAATTACGTTTTCCTCCCTTCAAATAAAAAAAAGTAGAAGTTATAAATTATAATGTGTAAAATGAGATGTATCATATTTGTAGAATAATTTCTGTCATGGCTCACATAATGGGAAATGTAAGCAGAGAGGCAGTACACATTATGATTAAGAACGCAAACTATTTAGACTTTGATTCAAATCCTGAGTGTAGAATTTGAGTTGTGTGATCTTGGGCTACTTATTGTCTGAGTTTTTTTCATCTATTAAATGGCAGTAGCATACTTCATTAGGTTGTTGAGGATTAAATGAAATTATTTTAAAGCACAGTAGTACAGAGATGGCCTGAAACATCATAAACTTTCAATTATTTTATCTTTTGTAAAAATTTACAATACAGTTGTCCCTTAGTATTCATGGAAGATTGGTTCCAGGACCTCTTACCACTTGGATAGCAAAATTGGTGTATGCTCAAGTCCCTGATATAAAATGGTTTAGTATTTGAATATAACTCATGTACATCTTTCTGTATATACTTCACATAATCTCTAGATTACTTATGATGCCTAATATAGTGTAGATGCTGTATAAATCGTTATTATGCTGTATTGTTTGGGGAATCATGACAAGCAAAAAAGTTTGTACATATTCAGCACATATTCAATTTTTCCTGGATATTTTTGATCCAAGGTTGTTGGTTGACTTTGCAGATGCAGAACCCATGGATATGTAGGGCTATTTACTGAATTTTAAAATCTGCAATGCTTGTCTGTGTTGGTGTTTGGATTACTATTTTACATATGTTATAGAAACTTAAATGTGGAATATTTAATTTTTAATTAAGACTTCATCGCCTGATTCTTCCAATGAAAATTCCCCGGCAACTCCCCCAGATGAGCAAGGTCAAGGTGATGCCCCACCACAGCTTGAAGATGAGGAACCTGCATTTCCACATACTGACTTGGCCAAGTTGGATGACATGATCAACAGGTGAGTTGGTGTGTAACACAGAAGAAAGAGAGCAGACAGGAAAGTAACCCCCACTGCCTCCTTAATAGTCTTTACAGCTTCGTCACTGCCAAGTGCTTTATAACCCATGATTCTTAATGGATTTAATAAATGAAAGGGAGTGACAGTGTTAGTAAAATTTTCACATTAATGATGATGACCCTGCTTAGTTTGTTTCTGAAGTAAAATTGTATGTTCAGTTTCCCTCTTGGAGAGTTTATGAAGTTTTTTTCTCATTGGTCTCTTGGTTGCTGGATGACTTTCATAATTTTGGGATGGCGTGCGGTAAATCAGGTCATGAGGACATTGAGTTCCTCAGAACCTGATCCTAGTGAACTCTTGACTAGTTTGAGCCATTTAACCATCCTAGATGTTTCCTTTTTTTGGTCTTCATCTCAGGGAACAGTTCAGAATATAATTTTTCACACTTGTAGTACAAACAACCACCCTATCCCACCCCCACACACTTTGATTATTTAGAGGAAAACTCCAAGAGAGTGAAGCTTTAAGCTTTTGTGCAGAGGAAGAAAAAGATTTCAAGAGGCTAGGGAAGAGCACATCAAAGAATCCCATATGACTGTGGTCTTGACTGTGGGCTCAACAAGTGAGTGCCAGGAAGGTGTGACACATTTCCCCCTCACTACCCAAAAGGAAAGTAATGAAAACACATGTTCTTAAAGGCACTTGCTTTACTGAGTTGTTGTTTTTTTTTTTTAATTTCATTTTCTAAAAATAAGTCAACACTATTAAATGCATAATGTGAGAGGAAATAAAAATCCTTTGCATGGCCGGGCGCGGTGGCTCAAGCCTGTAATCCCAGCACTTTGGGAGGCCGAGACGGGAGGATCACGAGGTCAGGAGATCGAGACCATCCTGGCTAACACGGTGAAACCCCGTCTCTACTAAAAAATACAAAAAACTAGCCGGGCGAGGTGGCGGGCGCCTGTAGTCCCAGTTACTCGGGAGGCTGAGGCAGGAGAATGGCGTGAACCCAAGAGGAGGAGCTTGCAGTGAGCTGAGATCTGGCCACTGCACTCCAGCCTGGGCGACAGAGCCAGACTCTGTCTCAAAAAAAAAAAAAAAAAAAAAAAAAATCCTTTGCATTAAAAAAAGAAATCTAAATACATAAATAATGAGTATGCATTGTTAAACAGAAATATTTTATGTAGGTAAACTTCTCTGTACTTTTCCCCCTTACATACACATATTCCTGCCGAAAATTACTGTTAACAATTAGTACATAGGCCGGGCGCGGTGGCTCAAGCCTGTAATCCCAGCACTTTGGGAGGCCGAGACGGGCGGATCACGAGGTCAGGAGATCGAGACCATCCTGGCTAACACGGTGAAACCCCATCTCTACTAAAAATTACAAAAAACTAGCCGGGCGAGGTGGCGGGTGCCTGTAGTCCCAGCTACTCGGGAGGCTGAGGCAGGAGAATGGCGTGAACCCGGGAGGCGGAGCTTGCAGTGAGCTGAGTTCCGGCCACTGCACTCCAGCCTGGGTGACAGAGCAAGACTCCGTCTCAAAAAAAAAAAAAAAAAAAAAAAAAAACAATTAGTACATTCTCCAGATTGCCTTTGTGTTTACTATCATATATGAATTGATTTTTCTATAAATACAGGATTCTTACTATAATTTTGTAACTTGCTTTCATTTATCTTGAATATTTTTCCTATTAATATCCATTGTTTTTAATTATATATTTACAAGAATACATTGTGTGATTCTGGCAGGTGTCTATAGTAATGGTATATAATTATGTTTAATGGTGGTCCCTGACCATTCTCTATAGCAGTGATACCACAGCAGAAGGTTGTATTGTTTGTTGCTTTTCCATACTTGTCTGGTGGTTGGTGATTGGTAGTAAAATACTTCTTAGGCTGAAGTTGCATATTATTAGGAAGTTCTCAGTGGGGAGAAAAATATAAATGATTTTTTTTTTTTTGAGACGGAGTCTCACTCTCCCACCAGACTGGAGTGCAGTGGTGTGATCTCGGCTCACTGCAACCTCCGCCGCCTCGGTTCAAGCGGTTCTCCTGCCTCAGCCTCCTGAGTAGCTGGGACTACAGGAGTGCGCCACCATGCCCAGCTAATTTTTGTGTTTTCAGTAGAGACGGGGTTTCACCATGTTGGCCAGGATGGTCTCGATCTCTTTTCTTCTTTTTGAGACAGAGTCTCTCTGTTGCCCAGGCTGTAGTGGAGTGGCACGATCTTGGCTCACTGCAACCTCCGCCTCCCAGGTTCAAGTGATTCTTCTGCCTCAGCCTCCTGAGTAGCTGAGATTACAGGCATGTGCCACCATGCCTGGCTAATTTTTGTATTTTTAGTACAGATGGGGTTTCACCATGTTGGCCAGGCTGGTCTCGAATGCCTGATGTCAGGTGATCCGCCTGCCTTGGCCTCCCAAAGTGCTGGGATTACAGGTGTGAGCCACCACTTCTGGGTGACCCTGTCTCTTACCACACAAAAAAAAGCAGGAGGAGTGGGGGCGGTGCAACAAAGAGGTTTATCATGTCTCCTTTGATCTGATTCCCGAAAGAGCACTTCCCTGTGAATTTTAACAAAAATATCCCTGATACCTAATTAGTTAATATTTGATTGTTATAATAGTTTTATATCTTAAGTTATCAAGATAATTTAGTTTTCTTCCCTCTCTTATTGCTGTATCTTTTGACAGTACCTGTAAAAATTTGTAGAGACAACAGATGGTGCTTACTCCCACAAAGCAGATATTCTGCCAACCTTGTCTTAATATTTTAATATTATTTTAATATTAAATATTTTCATAGCAAGATAATTATAATTAGTAGCTCATTTGTAGTGCCTCTTTTAGTGTACAACCATTAAGCATGTTTTATTTTATAAAACTTTTAGGCCTCGATGGGTGGTTCCAGTTTTGCCAAAAGGGGAATTAGAAGTGCTTTTAGAAGCTGCTATTGATCTTAGTAAAAAAGGTAAGTTGTATGTTTTTATGCTTTCTATAATGTATGCTACTATATGTGCTTTTACTTTATCCCAAAAGCGGGTGAAATGGATTTGTTTTCCTCCATTTAATTGAGGGTCTTATCTGTTATGGGAAATAATATACAGAAGAACATTTTACAATTAAGTACCCTATAAATGATGGATGGTATGATGGACTCCAGACATATCTGCCCCCTGCCCCCCTTGTAATTTATCTTGAGTCATTTCTGTCCTCAAAATATGTACTGTGTAAGTCTACAAATTATTTACACTTGCTCTTTGACTGCTTTACTAAAATGACAGTGAATTAGAATGTGTGGCTCTTTGTACCTAGTAAAATCTTCATTCATAATCCTTTAGGTAAAAATTACCATTTCGTTAATATTGTACTTTTAAAATAAACTATCTTGCTTACATGTTTGTAAGATTGGGTCTTCCTTTGTCACCCAGGCTGGAGTGTGGTGATGTGATCACAGCTCACTGCAGTCTCTATCTCCTGGGCTCAAGCAGTCCTCCCACCTCAGCCTCCTGAGTGGGACACAGGCATGCACCATCATGCCCACTAATTTTTTTTTTTTTTGAGATGGAATTTCGTTCTTGTTGCCCAGGCCTAGAGTGCAGTGGTGTGATCTTGGCTCACTGCAACCTCCACCTCCTGGGTTCAAGCGATTCTCCTGCCTCGGCCTCCCAAGTAGGTGGGATTACAGGCGCCCACCACCGTACCCGGCTGATTTTTGTATTCTTAGTAGAGACAGAGTTTCACCATGTTGGCCAGGCTGGTGTCGAACTCCTGACCTCAGGTGATCCACCCGCCTTGGCCTCCCAAAGTGCTGGGATTGTAAGGCATGAGCCACGCGCCCAACTAATCTCTTTTTCCTCTTTTTTTTTTTTGGTAGAGACAGACTGGTTCCCCAGGCTGGTCTTGAAGTCCTGGGTTCAAGCGATCCTCCCACCTCGGCCTTCCAAAGTGCTGGGATTGCAGGCATGAGCTACTGTACCCAGCCAATTTTTTTTTTTTTTTTAATACACAGGAAAGGTGTGATTTTTCTCTTAGAGAATTGAAAGATGAGGTCTGTTTTTGTTAAACCAACAAAAGGAAATCTGGTGTTTTTACTCAGTTGTCCAGAAGAAAAAGTTTAATGCTGGAATTAATCTTTTTTTTTTTTCACCCCAATGTCTTTGGTCTACTTTAGGTGCAGTTGAGTTATCTAACAGAGGACTACTATTGTAATAATTTTCAATTCATCTTTTAAGATACTGCAGATTAAAAAGCAGTAACATTTCATTTTCTGAAATAGGATGGCTATGGATATGTTATAGTTAACAATAGGCACTATCACAATTGAAATTGATTATTGTCAAAATTAACATGTTTAAGTACAACTCCATGGCAAGAGAAAGTTTGATTTATAATAATTCCCCTCTTTTGTTTAAAGAACGTGTCCTTATGCCTCATTAATCCTGTAGAAGTATACCAAAGTGAAAATATAACACATGGACAGGTTACAGTTGTTTTCACCACTCAAAATTTTTTGTTCTTTTACGCGTTTATTCACCAATTCATCAAAATTTTTTAAAGAAAATATCTTTTTTATTTTAAAAATGTTTACTTTTTATGGGTATATAGTAGGTGTATATATTTTGGGGTAATGAGATATTTTGATACAGGCATACAAAGCGTAATAATCACATCAGGATAGATAAGAGTATCCATTACCTCAAGCATTTATCCTTTGTGTTTCAAACAATCCAATTATACTCTTCTAGTTATTTTAAAATGTACAATTAAATTATTTTTTTACCGTACTCCCTGTTTGGTGCTAACAAGTAACTAGGTCTTATTCTATTTTTTGTACCCATTAACCATCCTGCTATTCTCTACATCCGTGAGTTCAGTTGTTTGATTTTTAGATCCCACAAATGAGTGAGAACATGTGATGTTTGTCTTTCTGTGCTTGGCTTATTTCACTTACCATGGTGACCTTTTGTTGCATCCATGTTGTTGGAAATGACAGGATCCCTTTTTTTTTAATGGCTGAATAATACTCCATTGTGTATATGTACCACATTTCCTTTATCCATTCGTCCATTAATACTTAGGTTGGTTCAAAATCTTGGCTATTGTGACCAGTGCTGCATCAAACATAGTAGTGCAGATATCGCTTCAATATACTGATTTTCTTTCTTTTGGGCATATCAGCAAATTTTGGAAGACTTCTGTGCTAAGCATGTTCTAAGTCTTGACTGTAAAATGATGGGTAAACACTGATTAATGGTATTTCATTTAATAGCATTTACATTCAGTGGACGTGTATTCCTCCCTCCACCGTATTTTTTTTTCTGAGACCGCAGTTATTTTTAACAAGTTCCAAATTTTTAAAAGTTTAAATTAGCCGGGCGCGGTGGCTCAAGCCTGTAATCCCAGCACTTTGGGAGGCCGAGACGGGTGGATCACGAGGTCAGGAGATCAAGACCATCCTGGCTAACACAGTGAAACCCCGTCTCTACTGAAAAATACAAAAAAACTAGCCGGGTGAGTTGGCGGCTGCCTGTAGTCCCAGCTACTTGGGAGGCTGAGGCAGGAGAATGGCGTAAACCCGGGAGGCAGAGCTTGCAGTGAGCTGAGATCCGGCCACTGCACTCCAGCCCGGGCGACAGAGCGAGACTCCGTCTCAAAAAAAAAAAAAAAAAAAAAAAAAAGTTTAAATTACCATCTCTTTTGTACTATCCATCAAATAATACTTTCTATACAAATCGAATAGTTTTTATTTTGTCATTAAGAGTTACAGATTTTCTTTGTTTGGAAGCACATTGGTCTGTTGCCTTTCTAAAATGAGGTGAAATTAAGCAAAGATGTAAAGAAACAGAGACACTGAGATAGGCTAATAAGGAAGACAAGATATAATTCATTTTATTTGATCAAACGCAGAATAATATAAGGATATTGATGCTAAATGAATGATTTATGAACAAAATAAGATTTTAAAAATTGGGAAATGTTTTTAAGTTCGAAGACTTATTTTCAGGGAGCAAAATTCTATTTAAATTTGCCTCTTCTCATGGTGCTGCTGATCACCATTTTGTGTTTAAGGCTAGTGCCATAATTTGTAACATTTTTCAGTTAGTGTTAATATTACTCGGTCAATCTACTGTTATGCAATTAAGTATTTGTTAGCTGTCGGTGAAGTTTTCATTTATTACCTTTTATTGTATATTGGACAATGTAAAAACAATCAGATAAATATTTTGTTTGCATTAATTTTTCTCACTTTTCCTTAGGCCTTGATGTTAAAAGTGAAGCATGTCAGCGATTTTTCCGAGATGGGCTAACAATATCATTCACTAAAATCCTTACAGATGAAGCAGTGAGTGGCTGGAAGTTCGAAATTCATGTGAGTCTTGTGTTTGACTTTAAAGGATCAGATTTACATAGTGATGCCAGTGATTGGGGAGGGGTATATGTATGTATGTGTGGCTGTGTTATATTTATTCTGTTATAATTGAATTAAAAGGTCTAAAAATGAAAAACTTTAAAATGTTTATAAATTAAGTCTCTTGAAGGCAGCATGGTCATTTAGAATAAGCATGAGATTTAGAGTTAAACTTGGGTTTAATCTCTCCCCTGGGATCTCAAGTGTCTGTGACCTTAGGCAAGTCATCACATTTCATTGAAAATGTAATGCTATCAATTGTAAGGTACATCACTGTTTTATGGCCTATTAAGAAAAATACTCAAGATGGGGCATTTCATATACATCTGGGACACCAAAGGGTCAGTGTAGAGGTAAATGAGAAAGAACTTGCTATGCAGAAAGGGACAGCAAAAAACCCTGCATGTGTTAACCTTGGCACTTGGTGGAGGGAGGGATTTAAAAAAAAAAAAAAAAAAAAAAGTGAAAATCTAAACCACAAGCCAGTATTTACACAGTTTTGTAGTCTGAATTCAAATTATAGTTGTGATACAAAAAGCCCTTAAGTGGAAAATGTAAAGTGGTCTCAGGTTGATAGTGCCCCCAAGTGACTAACAGAAGCAAACACAATTCCTCTTTGCAAATACCTTCCATTTAGGAAAACAGTAATGTATTATTCATTGATTATAAGATAGAGTCAGATTCCACAGATCTTAAAAAGTGAAAAAAAAGTATATGTCTCAGACTGATAAAATGCCATAATTACTCTAAGTCTCTGTTACTTTTGTTTTTTGTGTGTGTGTGTGTTTTTTTTCCTGAGACAGAGTCTCACTCTGTCTCCCAGGCTCCCAGGCTGGAGTGCAGTGGTGCGATCTCAGCTCCCTGCAACCTCCGCCTCCCAGGTTGAAGCGACTCTCCTGCCTCAGCCTCCCGAGTAGCTGGAACTTAGGTGTGCGCCACCACGCCTGGCTAATTTTTGTATTTTTAGGAGAGATGGGGTTTCACCATGTTGGCCAGGCTGGTCTTGAACTCCTGTCCTCAAGTGATCCGCCTGCCTCAGCCTCCCAAAGTGCTGGGATTACAGGTGTGAGCCCCCATGCCCGGCCTCTGTTCTTTTGTATACTGTGGAAGTGGTCATGTCAAGCAGATAATGTTTTTGTGGCCTGTAACCTATTTCCCAAATATGACCATAGCATAAAAATTCCACATTTTCTAGCCGGTGGCTCATGCCTGTAATCCCAGTACTTTGGGAGGCCGAGGCAGGAGGATCACCTGAGGTCCCGAGTTTGAGACCAGCCTGACCAACATGGAGAAACCCCGTCTCTACTAAAAATACAACATTAGCCGGGTGTGGTGGCGCATGCCTGTAATCCCATCTACTCTGGAGGCTGGGGCTGGAGAATGGCTTGAACCTGGGAGGTGGAGGTTGCTGTGAGCTGAGATCGTGCCATTGCACTCCAGCCTGGGCAATAAGAGCGAAACTCCATCTCAAAAAAAAAAATTCCACATTTTCTGATTTAACATGTAATTTTATAGGTGTAGAAAGGGAAACTTTGGAAGTGGCGTCAGACTTTTGCATTTGACATTTAGCTAGCAAATTTATCTTGGATGATTGACATATTGTATTTTATTTATTTTTATTTTTTGAGACAGAGTCTTGCTCTGTTGCCCAGGCTGGAGTGCAGTGGCGCCATCTTGGCTTCCTTGGAACCTCTGCCTCCTGGGTTCAAGCTGTTCTCATGCTTCAGCCTCCTGAGTAGCTGGGACTACAGGCACATGCCAGCACACGTGGCTAATTTTTGTATTTTTAGTAGAGACACGGTTTCACCCTGTTGCCCAGGCTGATCTCAAACTCCTGGCCTCAAATGATCCACTCTCCTCAGCCTCCCAAAGTGTTGGGATTAACAGTCGTGAGCCACTGTGCTCAGCTTGACATACTGTTTAGATTTTAGAATTGCTGCCTCTCGTGTACAAATTCCAGAGAGAAAAAATAGTAACTTGCATCTTATCTGTGGACGTAGAGCAGGAATAGATAACTTACGGTGCCTCTTGTATTTTTTAAGCCATAGCAAATGGCTTTTGAAAGTACCATATAAATTATGAAGTAAACAAATTCTAACTTGTCCTTTGATAATCAGTTTGATCCCAGTATTAATTAAATGGTTAGAAAAATGGAGAGATCATTATTTGTTAGGATACGATTAATATTGAAGATGTTTCTGTTTGAAATTGCAGTGTTTTGATCTTGTAAATTGCCTTTCCTCCTCATGTAACAGAGGTGTATTATTAACAATACTCATCGTCTGGTGGAGCTATGTGTGGCCAAGTTGTCCCAAGACTGGTTTCCACTTTTAGAACTTCTTGCCATGGCCTTAAATCCTCATTGCAAATTCCATATCTACAATGGTACACGTCCATGTGAATCAGTTTCCTCAAGTGTTCAGTTGCCTGAAGATGAACTCTTTGCTCGTTCTCCAGACCCGCGATCACCAAAGGTGTGTTGGTTTGTTATTTTCAAAATTAAATAATACAATTGTTTTGCTCTGACACAGAATCTTCAGTGATCTGTATTTAAAGTGTGACAATGAAATAACACTTTAAATGAAAATACACTCAACCAGAAGCCTTTTTCGTAGCTTTGTCATTCTGGTTCTGTCTTTGTTTTTTCTGCATGTATAATTATCCCCATTGTCTTCTGTCCAGCCTCTTTAGAAGTAGTCATAATTTGGGTTAGTAGGAAACACTGTATTTTTTCTTTGAAATAGAGTAGGAGATTATTTCTTTGACCAAGGACTCAAGTGTTGTTCTGTAGGGCCATGATCATTTTAGGCATTCCAAGATTTTGACTCCACAATCAAGTATATCCTCTAAATACCTAATAATACATCATAAAATTACAGATATTGTTAATGAAATCAATATAGTAAATCTTCCAAATCTCACTTAAATATCTATATTCGGTACATAAATGTAAATTTTCTATATTGGTGTAAACAGACTATATACTGTGAAAACTTCATCCCGAAATGCTGCTTCTTTTAATAAATATTAAGTAATTTAAAAATTTTAGATTTTAGGGAGACATTTTTAATATTATAGGTCTTGTACAAATTTCCCTTTTTCTATCCAGCCAGAAAAATTTTGTCATACATTATGCAGAACTTGGTTTATTCTACTAATAAGCTGAGGTTATCAAAAATATGTCAAACATAAGCTGAGATTTTCTGATATTTCCCAGTTCATATAGTTGCCACTAGATGGCTTATTTTTGCTTGAGTAGATCCGGTTAATATCTTAATAATGGCAATCTTCAAAATGAAAATTTTAATCTATACCTGTATTTCTTTTTAAATTTTACTTTTTTTTTTTTTTTTTGCTCTATGTGCCAGTAATCCACAACTTAAGAGACTCACAGGAAACAGAACTTGATTTGGCAATGCTAAATGTAAAATTTTTAGATGACTTCTGGTTGAAGATAGTTTTATATCTTCGAAGTATAGTTCTTGCTATTAAACTTATAAAATACAGCGACTGGGAGAGTAGTTAGCCTTTCAAAGCCTTCAAGAGTACAATTTTAAAAAATATAGCCCAAAATATAGTTGTGAATCAGGGAGAAGCATATTCTGTGGAGTTACCTACACATTTACTTGCTGTTGAAGTAAGAGAAATTTTATACAGCTAAACAAGTCTTCTATAAATCTGATTAAAAGGGGACATATTTGGCAGAATCTTCAACCATGTCCCTAGTTGGATGCAGATGTCATGATATAATGAAAAATCTAAGGGATATATAATAGCCTCCATATGTTTTTTTATCCTGTTCTTCAAAGGTGGTAGTGGCAAAATTCAGATCATCAGATTTAGTCGATGGAGGTAAACTTTCTAAGCTGTAGATTCACTTTCGGATACTGTTTGTAATGAGTTTCATTTACCTTTGAGAAATTTGAGTTACAGAGCTTAAAAGTCTGTTTTATTAGGAATATTTTTGAGCCTTAATCTTAATCATTTTCTGGAGCTCTTGGTAGGTCTTCTGTTCTACTTCAAATTCTCTCTACACCCCCTACCCTCCTGGGACATTGAACCTCTGTGGCCTCAACTTTTGACCCATGAGAAAGCTAAAGCTGTCAGGACTATCTCTGAGAGTGTTTCCTGTTCCCCATCTTCCCCTAAGATGTTTGAAGATGTTTAAATGAGATTATTTATTCAAACATTTAAAATATAATAAAAACTTCATTGGTTGTGACAAAAGGTCTCAGGTAAAATTCACCATGCTATCTTTGAGAAAAGGAACTTGTAGTAATAGAAAACTGTGTGGAAAGCATATGGTGAATTGTAGGCTATGTGGTCATTTTGAATTTTCTGTTTAGGGCGACTGATCTTTCTCTGCCAGTCTTGACAACTTAGAGCCAGAGAAGGAAAGCTGTTGTTGGCAGCTGCTGAAGCTAGCCTATTAGCCTCAGTTTGAAGCACTCTATCTGAATATTCCCAATTGTTTAAGTGTACATTGCAGCCAAAGAAATACAGAAAGATTAGCTTTAGACTAATTCTTTACTGTGTCCACACCTGCTGTTTTATAAATATTGTAACTATCAAGTATATCAATCTAATACTCTCATTATAGTTACTGAAGAAATAAAATATATTACATAATGAGCATGTACTTTCTTACAATTGCTGAATGACAAAAGGGATCTGGTGAATTAAGTACTCAAGAGTTTTAATGGTTTTGAATTAGCCTTTCATGACTAAAAAGGAAAACACTATTATCTTATATTGAAATATGGTAATGGATTTATTAGAGAATTTAGTTCATTCATATTCTTTTAAAACCATATAAAAATTAGCAGTAGGCCAGGCAAGGTGGCTCACGCCTGTAATCCTAGCACTTTGGGAGGCCAAGACGGGTGGATCACCTAAAGTCAGGAGTTCGAGACCAGCCTGGTCAACATGGTGAAACCCCATCTCTACTAAAAATACAAAAATTAGCCAGGTGTGGTGGTGCGTGGCTATAATCACAGCTACTTGAGAGGCTGAGGCAGGAGAATCGCTTGAACCCAGGAGGCAGAGGTTGCTGTGAGCCGATATCGCACCATTGCACTCCAGCCTGGGCGACGAGTAAAACTCCATCTCAAAAAAAAAAAAAGAACACTAGCATTAGCTATCATATTTTCTTTTTAAACAAACATTGGAAATACAGCCATTTATTTAGCATCTTTACTTTTTCCTATATATTTTTTAAAAATAGTTGTAGAAATTATTTTTGCTTAAGGCTTAGAAGAGAAATTGTCTCTCTTGTCCCTTGTTTTCCAGTGGCTTCTAAAACATGGCCTAAATTTTAGAAGGTGGCAAGGTGTGAAAGGTTTTCTTAGGTACATTAATTTCTACGTATATTTGATTCTTATATCTGTATAGCCTTTTAATTCATCTTAAGTTTTTACATACAGACATGCTTTTAGCCTCACAACTGTTGTTTTGTGCCAGCTGTATGGTACTTTGAGCTACAGCTCTTCCTTAGTTCATCCTGTTGCATGGTGTTACTTCTAAGATAAGGAGAACTGGGTGCAATTCGTATAAGCAAAAGTATCAACCAGCATATTCTACTTAGGAACAATAGATACTAATACCAGGCCTTAGTTTTTAATTGACAATTCACTCTCAGGCTATTAGTTACTATGTTTATAGGGAAATTTTAATATTTTACAACTAAACAAGAAGTAGATTCAAAATTCATTACTAAGTAGCTGCTGCTTAACTCTCTTGAAGTCTATCTGCCTCCTGAAAATTATTTTAATATAAAAGACTTTCCAGTAATTAGAAGGTATTCATTCTTATATGGTGGGATATCTGAAATAGGAGCATGTCTTCTAATTCCTGTTCACCACTTACATTGGTACAAACAGACCGAACTATGCCCCAGTGATTTAATCTATACTTGCTACGTATACTGCTTCTGTCTCACAGATGGAATTACTGTGAACAAAATGCAATGTTTTGTGGTCCTTTGAAAAATGATTTGTTTTACTGAATTTACTATTTCTAGTATATTTCAAGAAGGCTTTAGTGCTTTTTACCCCTTGAAGTAGGAAGTTAACTTTTTTCATTAATTGTGTTACAGGGTTGGCTAGTGGATCTTCTCAACAAATTTGGCACTTTAAATGGGTTCCAGATTTTGCATGATCGTTTTATTAATGGATCAGCATTAAACGTTCAAATAATTGCAGCCCTTATTAAGTAAGTTACATTTAAAAATCAATGTTTAGTGCACTGTAGAATTGCTGGTTTTTGCTTCATAAAAATTGGGTTTTTCAAGTGTGGTTTCTTCAACTAATAACTTGGATTTTTAAAAAGTAATAGAGTTTAGTCCTAAATTGATTTTAAGAAATTGCGTATTTACAGGAGTTTTATATCTTTCTTATTTCAGACCATTTGGGCAATGCTATGAGTTTCTCACTCTTCATACAGTGAAAAAGTACTTTCTTCCAATAATAGAAATGGTTCCACAGTTTTTAGAAAACTTAACTGATGAAGAACTGAAAAAGGAAGCAAAGAATGAAGCCAAAAATGATGCTCTTTCAATGATTATTAAATCTTTGAAGAATTTAGCTTCAAGGGTTCCAGGACAAGAAGAAACTGTTAAAAACTTAGAAATATTTAGGTTAAAAATGATACTTAGGTAAGATACTTACCTCTTGAAATAATTATTTATGCCGATTTTAGAATCATACTTATCACTGAATTTTTCTTACAGATTATTGCAAATTTCTTCTTTCAATGGAAAGATGAATGCCCTGAATGAAGTTAATAAGGTGATATCTAGTGTGTCATACTATACCCATCGACATGGTAATCCTGAGGAGGAAGAGTGGCTCACAGCTGAACGAATGGCAGTGAGTCTTTCGATTCTTCTTTATATGAATAAGAATCTAATTAAGACAAAAAATTAGAATAGCTCTAGCTAAAAAAATTAGTAGTAGTAACATTTTAAAGTAAACTGGAATTGGGAGGTGTTTTGATGTATAACTCTGTTAATCCCGAGAACTTTTTGAAATAACATAGTTTATTATTTGGTAGTGATATGAGTAACTTTAAAACATCTTTGATAAACTTAGTGATGAATGTGGCGTTCTGAAGTAATTACTAGTTTGTTGGAGAGTGGGAAGTTGGTTGAAATGGAGTAGGTAGAGTTGATCTAGAAAATGGATTGGGTAGTATCTGCTACCTTATAAAGTGGCCTATTGTTCATTTGCCATTTACAGTTAAATGTTTTAAAACAGGAAATAAAATTACCAGAATAAGATCTACACAAATTGTTTCATCACGATTTTGAGAATTTTATTTTGATACTGAAATTTTAGGAAACTTTATGTACCATAGATACTTTGTATGATATTGTTTTGAAATGAGTAAGTATGCCATCTAAGTTACAGTGCCAATATTTTTTGAATGTATATTGTGTGACAGTCTTGGGAAAACATCTGTAGGAGAACTGTCCTTGCCCTCAAGGAGCCCTCACTTTAATAGGGGAGATAGTGATTAGAGTGTGTTAAAATGTATGTGGAGACTGCTTCGATACTGCCGTGTTAGGGGGTCGGGGTAGACATTTAGTTTCATACATATGATGTACGTATCTGCCTCGTGGAAAGTCCAGCACAGAGCTATTCAAAGTGTGGTCTGAAGACTGGTGCTGGTTCTTGAACAAGTCCTAGGTAGGACAGAAAACAGCAGTGAAGTGTTTAGAAACTTTAGTTGCAGTTTGACATTGTGACATTCTTACTGTGTTTTACAAAAGTATCTGTGGCTCTGCAGTGGCTCACACATGTAATCCCAGTACTTTGGGAGGCCGAGGAGAGATTGCTTGAGGTCAGGAGTTCAAGACCAGCCTGGGCAACAAAGCAAGACCCTGTCTTTATATTAAAAATATATGTGTATATATGTAGAATAACATAAAAACAACTATCTGCAACAGATTAGACATTAAAAACTGGCTCTTTATCAGCTGAGACATGTACTTCTCTAGCACATTTTGGGCCTAACTACTTTTTATTCTCAGTAAGCTAAATACTGCAAAATCATATAGTGTGGATTACTCCCTATTTGTAGCATGAGTTAGCACTTTATTCTATTGCTGTAGATCAAATGAATGCTAGTTGAGCAAGCTAGCACAGTGTTACAGAAAAACAGACTGTGGAAGCATATGACTTGATTCATATTCCAATTCTAGCATCTGTGAGCCTGTTTACATTTTGTAATATAATAATGTATCTCTGACTAGGATTGTTTGGAAAATTAAAGAGAGAATGGATAAGCAGTAATAGTGCCTAGAATGTGATAATTGTTCATAAATGAAAGTAAAAAATAGAATGCCTTTTTACCCAAGGTCAAAACATAATTCTGGGGCAAAATTGGGATAAAGAACCAAAGATCCTAAAATTGGTCCTGTACCCACCCTACCATGGTGATTGTGTACTTAAATAATATTTTTCTGAGTAAATGCTGGAGTGTAGAATCTTTTTAATTTCAGTATTTCTAATTTATGGGAAGATTTCTGTATGTGCAAAATTGTTATAAAATTTCATAATTTTCCATTAAAGCAACACATAAGTATATTTTATCAGTATTATATTTTGTAAATGTGTTTTAAATTTCCTTATATTTAATAATAGTGTAAGCAATTAAGAAAAAATTGTTTTAATTTCTGCTTTCAAACACGTTTTTGAATTAACATTTAGGAATGGATACAGCAGAACAATATCTTATCCATAGTGTTGCGAGATAGTCTTCATCAGCCACAATATGTAGAAAAGTTGGAGAAGATTCTTCGTTTTGTCATCAAAGAAAAAGCTCTGACCTTACAGGACCTTGATAATATCTGGGCAGCACAGGTAAGGAATTTAAAGTGATGGCTATTTAGTTTTTTAAATAAAGATACTAAAAACTGAATAAATACAGTAGTAGCTGTCATTAAGTGGATGCAGGCTTGTATTGTTTGACTTTGAGAACATTTAAATGCTTGTTACCTTGCCAGGAATCTTTTTGAAATAACCAATAATCTTTTAAAAATAAAAATATTCTTTTATCTGTATTTGATAAAGGTTGAGAATTTGTCAGTGGCTTTTTTTTTCTTTTTCTTTTTCTTTTTCTTTTTTTTCTTTCTTTCTTTTTGGGACGGAGTCTTGCTGTGTTGCCCAGGCTGGAGTGCAGTGGCACGATCTTGGCTCACTGCAAGCTCTGCCTCCCAGATTCACGCCATTCTCCTGCCTCAGCCTCCCAAGTAGCTGGGACTACAGGTGCCTGCCACCACACCCAGTTAATTTTTCATAATTTTTAGTAGAGGCAGGGTTTCACTGTGTTAGCCAGGCTGGTCTCGATCTCCTGACTTCGTGATCCACCCGCCTCGGTGTCCCAAAGTGCTGAGATTACAGGTGTGAGCCACCGCGCCCGGCTGTCTGTGGTTTTAAATAAAGGTGCAAACAGTAAAATCATAAGGAGTGTCTATTGAAAGAGAGTAAAGACATCTGTAATTGGTTTCTTCATAGATTTAATAGAAAGCAAAAACCTCCAGTGTCTGGAGAATTAAATCACTTGATTATTTATAAAGACCTGTAACAATTATTCCAGAGGATTTATAACTCTTCAGAAGGATTAGTAACCTTTTTAGTTTTTGAGTTGGAGACTGCAACTCCTTCTACTAATGACAGTTTTCTAATCATGGATTTCTTGGGAAGCATTATTGAGTTGTAGATTATAAAGCTTTGTTCTTTTTAGTTGATAAAAACCAAGAAAACAGCTTTTCCTTTGAGTGCTTAAGGTTCCAGTTTTGAAACAATATTGTTAGTGTGCCTTATTTTTCTTTCGTTTTTTTTTTTTTGGTGAGACAGAGTCTCGCTCTGTCGCCCAGGCTGGAGTGCGCTGGCGCAATCTCGGCTCACTGCAAGCTCCGCCTCCCAGGTTCACGCCATTCTCCTGCCTCAGCCTCCCGAGTAGCTGGGACTACAGGCGCCCACCACCACGCCTGGCTAATTTTTTTTATTTTTAGTAGAGACGGGGTTTCACCGTGTTAGCCAGGATGGTCTCGATCTCCTGACCTTGTGATCCACCCGCCTCAGCCTCCCAAAGTGCTGGAATTACAGGCGTGAGCCACCGCGCCTGGCCTAGTGTGCCTTATTTTTCTGTTTGCAATATTAAAATTGTCATGTTAAATTAAATAAATTGTATTAAAGGTTTGTATGAACTGCCAAAGTACACATTAGCTATATTTATTATATCATGAAATTAAGTTGCCAGGTTTTAGATGGCAGTTCTAAAGCATTTTATAATGTTAGGTTTTTTTTTTTTTTTTTTTTTTTTGGAAACAGAGTTTCGCTCTGTTGCCCAGGCTGGAGTGCAGTGACTTGATAACAGCTCACTGCAACCTCCACCTTCTGGGTTCAAGTGATTCTCCTGCCTCAGCCTCCCGAGTAGGTGGGATTGTAGGCATTTGTCACCACGCGGGCTGTGTTAGGAATTTTCTTGTGTTACACAGTTAAATGAAGGAGATAAGAGTACTTTATTAATAGTTGTCAGTAAGCAGTATACACTACTTAATCTGTTACTCAGATTCTAGTGTGTTGTGATTTTGTTTTTGTTTTTCAATAGGCAGGGAAACATGAAGCCATTGTGAAGAATGTACATGATCTCCTGGCAAAATTGGCATGGGATTTTTCTCCTGAACAACTTGATCATCTTTTTGATTGTTTTAAGGTAATTATTAACATAGCAAAATATTACCTTTCTATTTCAAATATAATTGATTAATTAGATCTGTGAATTACTTTTAGCCAATAAATACTTCAATAGAAATCCCATTAAACAGTCTGTGGTGTGAAGGAATTGGCCATTGTTTTCTTTTCCAACGAGAACTTGGTGTTCATTTTCTTAATAGCCCCCATAAGGGAAACTCAGGCTATCACTTTTTACTTCTTTCCCTGGTAGTTTCTATTTTAGTTACAGGTTCAAGGAAATTGTAGGACTACAGGGAAGGATGATTGGTTGCAATAAACAGTAAGATGACAGCAAGAGAATACCAATATCTTGGTATTCTGGGGTCATATGTACAAGCAAAATATGAGTTAATCAAAATGTAACTGATAAGGTAGCCCAAGAACTCGTCCTACACTCATATCTGCATTGATGCCATCATGTTGGGTTTTGAGGCCATGTTTTGTAACATCTTTGATTAGTTTCCAGGGTTAGGCTTGTGAAAGCTCAAGTGGTTAGTGAATTTGTGGATTAAGAACATAAAGACTTTTTGGCAGTTTGCACTAAGAGGTGTTCTATTAACAACTGGCATTAGATCATTAGGTCACCAAGGTTTCTTGTTAAAAATAGCAATTATACCGACTAGTGGGAACATAAATTGCTATAGCCACTTTGGGAACTACTTGGTATTTCTGGTAAAGTTTAAGATTCTCATAACTCATCAGTTTGACTTCTGAATATACACTTGAGAAACTCATGCTTATGTACACCAGGGTACGTGTTCAACAACACTTGTAGCAGAATTACTTGTAATAGCGAAAAAACCTGCTATGTAGGATAGATAAAGCATAGAATAGATAAATTATGGAATGTTCATACAGTGCAATATTTCATGGCAATGAAAGAGCAACTCAACCATATGGAGGAGTCTAATAAACAGAAGGTTGAAGAAAGGAATAAAGCCACACAGTAATTCATACACCTTGATTACATTAATGTAAAGTTCTGAAATGGGCACAGCTGGTTTCTGGGGCGTTACTTGCCATGTATTATTTTTTACCTGGGTACTAGTTACCCAGGTGTTTACATTGTGTACCGTAATGTTGGTATATGCTCGTACTTTTCTAGATACGTATTTCACAGTAGAAGAAAAAATACCATTTTTACTGGCTTCCATCACAGACATATTAAATCAGATCAGTAGGTACTGAAAGCCAAGAGTCTGTATTTTAAGCAAGTTTCACAGACAAGTCTTAGGGTCATTAAAGCTTTGCTTTATGGAAAAATCGCTGCTTTATGGAAAATTTTATTTTGAAGGGAACAAAGTATTGAGTGAATCTTTTGTGTGGTTTTTATATATTTTGTTTCTATGCATGTAAAAGTAAAACTTACTTTTTCCATCCATTGAAATATCTCAAAGGCAGCTGAGGAAATAATAGAATTGGTCATCATGGGCACTGTAAAGATAAAGACTTTTGAAATGATATGTGACCAGTGATGCCTTTGATGAGAGAAGTAAAAAAAGGGATTGATTGTTTATTGTGTCTCCTGTATCCCTCCTCTTCTCAGGATAGTCTAAATACAATAATGGTCTTAATATAATAATAACTCTTCATGTTTTTTCCCCTTTGGCTTAACATATGTTTATTGAGCACTTGTCATTTCGTAACAAGCACTTTTTTCCCAAGGTGTTGGTAAATCTGGCAATTCTTATGGAGTGTTGAAAGTTTCTGCTAAAGATGATTTTGAAAGGAAGCAATGAAGTCTGAGTCACCTTGTGATTCTTTGCAGATTGCAACCAAATGATTCCATCCTTCTGGGTTAGGCTTTGCTTTATGTCCTTGGCCTAGTTTTTAAACATTAGTCTAGTTTTTAAACATTTGAGTTCTAAGTAAGTTTCATATCTTTGCCAGCACTTGTTCGTGTCAGAGTTCTGAATTTTTGACAATCTTCTTGGTGTTTGAAATGTTACCTCGTTGTGCTTTTAGTTTTTATATCCCTTGATCAATGATGAGATTGAGTATCTTTTTGTATATTTTTTGAGCTGTTCACTTTTTTTTTTTTTTCTCTCTTTTGGTGAATGCCTGTTCAAGTCTTTTGTCTATTCCCCCACCCCCAGCCCCATGGCATTATTTGTATTTTTTTGGATTGTAGTTCTTGATATATTTTGAATGCTAATCCTTGTCAGTTCAAGAGTTACAAATAATTTCTCCCAGTTTGGTTATCTTTTTCACTCACTCGATGGTTGCATTGGTTGAACAGATGTTCTTAATTTCTCCTTTCATGTAGTTTGTATCTCTAAAAGATGAGTACATGAAAAAATTCACAATACCATTATCTACCTAAAAAACAATAATTCCTTAATATCATAGTGTTAAAACTTACAGTTGTCTTAGATCATACGTCTTCATTTTAGAAGTGAGTTTTGATCAGGATCCTGGTGTAGTCCATGTGTATGTCTTTTAAGTCTCTTTGAAACTAGCTTCCTTCTTTTTTACTTTCCCTGCAATTTATTTGTTGAAGAAACTGGATCGTTTGTTGCCTTGGTGTCTGTCAATAGTTTTGATACAGAAGGTTTTGTTTTTTATTTTACTAGAGCATATCTTAAGTGGTGGTGTGCTTTTCCTTGAGGAGGAATACCTAGTTGTCTCTCTTTTTGTTATGTGAGCCAGATGTTTTTAATTGTAATCTGATATTTAAGTCTTATATTCTTAGCCGTTGTCATATTTCTTTTGTTATTTTGTGTAGACTGAAAGGAAATAGAAACGGGCGCTCACATCATCTTTGAAGACGTACCATATTAGTAATTCCATTGAACGGATCTTCTCTCATTAACTTAATCGTTCTTTTTTTTTTTTTTTTTTTTGAGACAGAATCTCTCTCTGTCACCCAGACTGGAGTGCAGTGGCACGATCCCAGCTCACTGCCTCCTGGATTCAAGCAATTCTCCTGTCTCAGCCTCCCGAGTAGCTGGGATTACAGGCATGCGCCACCACGCTCAGCTAATTCTGTATATTTAGTAGAGATGGGGTTTCACCATGTTAGCCAGGCTGATCTTGAACTCCCGACCTCAGGTGATCCGCCGGCCTGTGTCTCCCAAAGTGCTGGGATTATAGGCGTGAGCCACTGCGCCCAGTCAGCTTAATCGTTCTTCTACTGTTTGATGTGTTAGGTTCATTTCAGTTTATTTTCTAATAAACACTGATTAGCAACTTAGTCCATTTTCTGCTGCTATAACAACACCACAGACTGGGTAATTTATAAAGAACAGGATTTTATTTGGCTTATGGTTCTGGAGGTTGGGAAGTACAAGAGGCATGGTGCCAGCTTAATCATGAGTTTTGGAGGGGACATTCAAACCATAGCAGTAACTTTACTCATAAAGCTTTTCCCATGTTGCTTAGCAGCATCCCTGGTCTCTACTCACTAAATGCCATTAGTACCCTGCCCTTCCACAAGCATGATAACCATGTTGTATTACAGTACCATTTTAGAGGTTTTAAAAAAATGTATTTTAGAGTTTTTAATTGGGTGTCTTCTAAATTGAAATAATGTATCATTTATTTTTCATTTTTGGAATTTACCCTGTAAAAAAATACCAGGCTAACTGTATTTTCAGATCTCACTTGAATAATTCTGTGCTTAGCTACATTTCTTTTGATGAATTTGAATATAGTTAACCTGGTGACAATTTATGAAGTGGTGACTAAATATGTGTTTTCATGTCACTTAATTTTTTTCCAGGCCAGTTGGACAAATGCGAGTAAAAAGCAACGTGAAAAGCTACTTGAGCTGATACGTCGTCTTGCAGAAGATGATAAAGATGGTGTGATGGCACACAAAGTGTTGAACCTTCTGTGGAATCTGGCTCACAGTGATGATGTGCCTGTAGATATCATGGACCTGGCTCTCAGTGCCCACATAAAAATACTAGATTACAGTTGCTCCCAGGTAAGAGTATACTGCTTTGCTCACTTTTTGTCACCTTTCCCCTTCCCCCTTCAGTTAGGATGGCTTAGTTACAGAATAGTTCTATGTTACTCTGACATTGTTAGTTTTTAAATGATCTTCCAGAGTTGAACAAAAAATTCATTAGTCTGCCTTCCTTAGAATGTGTACATCAAGGTTTTGTGACTCATCCGAAAAGCATTTTAGTCTCCTTAGGAGAAAGTATAAACAGAACAGATTATACAGTGGTGGTATTACCAAGTGTATGGTTCTGAAATGCCAGTTTTGAATAGAATTCGAATATTAAAGCTGATTAGGGACTTCAGAGGGAAGAGAAATGAGGTTTTCTTTGCTCATAGGGAAGTTAAGAAAAATTAATAGAATTTCCTAACCGTTAAAACATTTAGTGCCTCCACAATGAGCAAATCACACAATTTCCCTACAGTCTAATTTGTAGCATGTGTATTTTTTAACACATGGTAAAGTGAACATTGAGTAATTTCTCACATGTTAATAAAACTATTTGTTACACTGATGGACTGGTATTTAGGTAAGAGCCAAGGAAAGCTCAGGAAGGTGTATTAATGTAGATACTACTCAGGTTTTGACTGTGATTATTTGTGACAGTTCATTAAGTATTCAGCAAATTAAATAGTAATAAAGGCCTTGAGTATAAATTATTTCATTAAATCAAGGGTCCTTCTGAGGAGTCTTGAATCAGAGCAGTACATTTGCTATCAGGGCTTTTAACTGGTAACTTCTCTTTTAAATATCTATTAGTATCAGTGCCTGGCATAGTGATTTACACATTCATTCATGAATAATTACTGAATTTCACTGAATTTAGTAGACTGTTGCCTTTTTTAACTTCAACTTTCATTTATTGTTTGGGAAAAAATTTTTTGAAGTCATTCTCCAACTGCCACCTTTTCCCTTCTGCTTGCCAAAACTGCTGTCAAAGTGTACATTTGATCATAAATATTTTCATGGCCTTAAAAATGTACACACTATTAAACTCAGCAATTCTACTTAGATAAATTTCTTCTCAGAAATAGTGAAAAAGGATACAAAGAGGTACCCACAAGGACATTCATTAGTGTTTATGGACATGAACATGTGGAAGCCTCCTGAATAATTACTTTTTTTTTTTTTTTTGAGACGGAGTCTTGTTCTGTTGCCCAGGCTGGAGAGTACAGTGGTGCAATCTTGGCTCACTGCAACCTCCGCCTCCCAGGTTCAAGCAATTTTCCTGCCTTGGCCTCCCCAGTAGCTGGGATTACGGACGCGTGCCACCACGCCCAGCTAATTGTTTTGTATTTTTAGTAGAGACTGGGTTTCACCATGTTGGCCAGGCTGGTCTCGAACTCCTGACCTCAAGTGATCCACCCGCCTCGGCCTCCCAAAGTGGTGGGATTATAGGCATGAGCCACAGCTCCCAGCTGTGAATAATTACTAATAGTTTATACAAGGTTGTATTATGGAGCCATTAAAAGGATTAATATCACTTAAGAGTATGATCCTAATTTTGCTACCAAAAAAGGAATATCTGCATTACAAAATAATACCAAACTTGAGGGGTTTCAGGAAAAAGAAAAAAAAAAAAAAAAAAACACCTCCACAAAATTGTTTTCCTTTCCTTGTATGCAAAAGTAAAATAATCCGAGCTTACAAAATTGTTAGTCACACAAACTTGCAGTTGTGATTACTCTTGACTTTAGGGGAAGAGCTGAAGTAACTTAAGGTTTGAGAAGTAAAATATCATAATCGAAATAATTTTGAGTTTATAACATTCTTAATTTAATTTTTAACAGTTTATGTCTGCCTCTCTCCTTTTTCTCTTCTTGTATGTATGTTTCTTTATTTTGATTTTGGTGATTATTTTTAAATGTAGTTGTCATTGTATTTATTTTCTTAGTCAAATATACATTTTCAGTGTTCTTCACTCTACTAAAAGATGGCCCATTTAGAGTAGAGTAACAGTCAGGGTCTTGTTATGTATTAATTCTGGATTTTATGATATGGTAGAATCTCTTAAAATACTGGCTAAATACCTACCCTCTGGCAAACTTGGAAAATCAAACTTTCTGTCAGTGTGACTAATACTTAGGATCTGCAGTGTGTGCAGATCAATTTCAGTCCATATAATACAAAGCTTTTATAACAGTGCTGGGCTTTTTGGAGTTTTGGTAGTAAATGTGAAATAAAAACAAACTTAAAGCTTTTATTATTTAAACTCTTTACTATAATTACAACATGATGCTTGTGTTGCTAATCTTAAAAGAAAAGCTTTTATTTTACAATTCTCAAAATAATTTGAAAATAAAATTCTCCTGAGTATTGATCTGTTTAAAACATTGAAATCATTTGTTTAAGGACCGTGATACACAAAAGATCCAATGGATAGATCGCTTTATAGAAGAACTTCGCACAAATGACAAATGGGTTATTCCCGCCCTGAAACAGATTAGAGAAATTTGTAGTTTGTTTGGTGAAGCGCCTCAAAATTTGAGGTAAGACTTTTTAACATAGAAAATTTCAATATTTAAATTTATGTACTTTATTGAAAAGAAACAGCATATCGGCTGGCAAATGCAAATTTTTCAATTAGTGGAGTGAGAAGAGGCTATATAAGAAGTGTTTGAAACAAAAGAATCCTTTATTATATCTATCTCCTTTGTTTTATTAATGAGGAAGTAAGCCACAGTTAAGTGATAAATATCAGAATCAAGATAATATTGCTTTTGGGTTCTTGGTTCAGAATTATTATTATATACATACCATATTTCCAGCAAGTATGCCAAGAAGTTTCATGGCATGTCTTTAAAAGTTGGATTAGACCACAAGGACATTTAAATTGATGAAAGATGACAAGATATAGTTTCATAATTTTTAAACATTTGTTTTAGCTAAATTTCTTTTTAATAGCTGTCTTTATACTATCTTAGGTGTCAAATTTTGGTTACTGAAATAGTTTGTCCTATTTTCTGGTAATAGAGTTGGAACTGATAACATGAAAAGGAAAAATAATGTGAAGAGAAAGAGAGCAGGGTGCAATAGAAGGAATATTTACAGTGGAGTCAGGATTTCTAGGTGTGAATCTTGGGTCAAACCAGTAATTTAATCTTGTAAAAATTCTGTAAAGAATCATGTTTGGCCTAGTGTGGTGGCCCACCCCTATAATCCTAGAACTTTGGGAGGCCGAGGAGGGTGGATCACCTGAGGCCAGGAGTTTGAGACCAGCCTGGCCAACATGGCGAAACCCTGTCTTTACTAAAAATACAGAAATAAGCCAGGCATGGTGGCATGCGCCTATGGTCCCAGCTACTCGGGAGGCTGAGGCACTAGAATCGCTTGAGCCTGGGAGGCAGAGGTTGCAGTGAACTGAGATTGCACCACTGCATTCCAGCTTGAGCAACAGAGTGAGACTGTCTCAAAAAAAAAAAAAAAAAACCATGTTTTGTTTATATGTAAGATTAAATGAGTGCCGGGATCCTTTACAGCTCTACATTACTATGATTATAGCTCAGACAGAAAGAGAAAAGGTCATGTATATGTCTTTATTTAAACAGTTTAACTTTGTCTCACTTTTTTCCCTAAGGCTAGAAAAAAATATCAAATTGGAAAAGCTATGCAGATATAAACATTGTAAGAAATTGAGACATATATCTCATTAACAATAATATTTATTTGAGGGCGTATTTTGAGTATGTTTGGCCCATCGTACGTATGACTTTCGGCCTTTCTCAAATGAATGCATTTGGCTTTCGAAGTAGACACAGTAGTTTACATAGTCTTCCAAGAATAGTGGCCTCGTCTCCCCTAAAATAGTAGTAATGGATGTGAAAGTTGATTGGTTTCAGCAAAGGTAGCAAAACAGATTAGGTTTCAATAAAGATAGCAAAACAGATTAGTCTTTGTGGTGACACCTGTGGGCAAACTTGGCTACAGAGTGTCCCAGGATGTTTTCTTAAATAGCTAATAATTAATAAAATTCTTCCTTACAACTGTAGCATAATTTTTGTGATGCTAGTCTTGCAAAAAATGTTTCTATTTTATAATTTTGGTAATAATTAAGTAACACAAGCACGTTGGTACTATTATAGGATAGAAAATAGTCATTGAGGTATACTCCCATTTGGTGAAGTTGGTGAATACTGATGGATGCTTTTTGTGTAAAATAAGAATAATGTAATAAATGTCTTATTTTTTGAAGAGTTTAAGTTAGTTGTGATATTTTCATTAAAAAAAGTAAATGTACAAAAGTATAATTTTTAAATTATTAAATCAGTAGCTAAGAATTTAGATAGTACGAACTCTTCTGATTACAACAGAGTTTAATTGCCTAATTATATTGTTAAGTTCTTCTCGTTTCAGTCAAACTCAGCGAAGTCCCCATGTGTTTTATCGCCATGACTTAATCAATCAACTTCAACACAATCATGCCCTAGTTACTTTGGTAGCAGAAAACCTTGCAACTTACATGGAAAGCATGAGACTATATGCTAGAGGTATGTATTGTAAGCTAAAATAAACTATGGGAAATAGCAGTGACCTTTTTTTGCATTAATTACCTTAGAAATATAAATCATGTTCCTTTATGGGTTTAAGATCCACTATTACTCCCAACTGTTAGACATCCTAAACTCCAGGCCAGCAGTTTAAGGGTCTTCACTAAGTGCTTGCCTTCCCCCATTCTCTTTGTTAAATAGATTTTTCTTCCCTGCCTTGGGAGCTCTGCCTGCCTTTATTACAGTTGATTGCTACCTTCTTAGGAATGTACTTGACTCATTTTCAACCTTTATTTCCTTTACCACCACCTTTAGCTTTTTAAAAGGAAACTTGTTTTGTCTATGTCTGTTCTTACATTATAGTTCTTTTATAATCCCAAGCTTATGTTTTGTAAGTGCTTCGAGACTCCATGAATTTAAAAAACATAAGAGTAGAGATGGGAGGCTGGCTATAAGAATCTAGATGTTTACATTGGCATTCAAAGTGTGAAATTGTTTGAACATGTTTAGGATAAAGTTTCCTGTGATTTCAACAGATCCTGATTATAAGTGCCTGCCATATGTGGAGCCTTGTGTCAATGCTCTTTTGCCCTCTGACAGTTATGTCAGTCTGTGTGTGCAAGAGTAGGGATGGCTTCTCAGTATATACTATTCCTCCTCTGTCTTATGACAAATTCATGCCCCTTTCCCCATTGATACTTTGTAGTTTCAAGTTTGCTTCCAGAGCAGTATATAAGAAGAAAATACTGTATTACCAATGTTAGTGATAGAGTTAAACATACTGATTACTCAACTTACCATTCATTTAACATGTTATGTAGGATTTGCAGAAGCCCATAGTGTGTGTATGTTAAAAATGAGAATATTTATAATACTCAATATTTGAGGAGTAGGCTTTTGACATTATTGAATAAAATCCCCAGGTGCTTATGAATTACCAGATTTTTGCTTAATACTTACATACATTTCCTAATGAAATTCAGATAAACATAAAAATTAAGCAACTCTTCTGATACTTCTGGTAATAGTGTTGACTCTTTGTTCTTCCATTTATCCCCTCGGGGCCAATAGATTATAGAGCTAGACAAGCAATCTAAGTGTTAGGCAGCCGATGAGCAACAGACAGTGATCTGAGCATTGCAGTCCTAGGTTCTTTCTAAGCAGTATAATAGAACGATCAAGGCAGTACAGCCATGTGATTTATGTTCTATACCAAAGGTACTCAAAATCATTGAGATAAAAAAGAGGTTTATGTGTAGTAGGGTTTAGTATATTATGATTATAATCTCTTCCTGGTGGTACAAAGCCCTCATGATTGCCAAGGAGGGCCTTCCCCCAGAGTAGAGCCATATAATCCATATGTGCTTTAATGCTGATTTTTATTTACTTCATTTGCATGTGGTGGTTAATTTCATTGTCAGAGGTCAGGAACCCTACTGTCTTACTAGGGTTTTTTCTGCTACATTGTAGTACAATTCTACTTGAGTTACTGCCTCATCTCAACTTCGTTGTCACAGGAATGATTACATTCTTCAGTTTTTCCTCCTTATGTTGTCTGTATATCTACAGACTGAGAGATGTGAGTCTGCATAGTCAGGTTGCCTAGGTCTGAAACATGACCCAAACATATTAGCTGTATGACTGTGGGCAGGTTATTCATGCTAGAATAATGTCTGGCACATAGTAAATTCCCCTCTGAATTTTAACATCATACCTTTTCTTTCTCCTAACCTTGGTACCTTTTCTTCTTCCAATTTATTACACTACTCTTGATTAATACTGATGAGTCTGGAGATACTTAAATATGGGGGTGGGGGAAAATAATTTTTAAAACTAGTAAAATTCTTCTATTAAACTTTTTACAACGTTAAATCACTTCTGTGGTAACATCATCCAGTAACATTTCTAAATTTGCAATTCTAAAGTGAATTATGGTTTTTGCCTCTATAATAAAAGTGATAGATGGATCCCATTAGATATGAGGCATTAGGTTACTTGGCATGATAACATCAGGCTTCCACAGTTCACTGATATTCTCAATTTCTGATAACCATTTTACCAATGGTTTGTCCTGCCTGTCTTTTATCTTCACTAGCATCTTTAGCTTTGTGGGGAAAAACATTTCCTCAGTAAGCATGATTAGCTGATTTTACCCCCATAAACATTATTTAGATAAAAGAATGAACTTAGTAAAATTCTCTACAGTATTTACTCAGGTTCTCACTACAGGTGCTTTCATACACTGGTGCTTACTTAAATTATTCTTTAAAAGTTTTTCATATGCATACAATAAAGTATAAATCACCTTTTAGTTTTCACTTAAGTTTTAACTCATTGGTAGAATAGTCATTCTACTGACTTCAGTACTTATTGAAAGTTTAATTTACCATTTTTTCTTATTTCTGGATACAGTTGGACGACCCAACTTCACTGTAGGTCAGATTTTTGCACTCTGTTTACTTAGGACTGCCACCTTCTGTTACTTCTTCCCAGTCTTTTCCATCCAACAGTAACAGTTTTTAGGAACATTTTCCACACAAAAGGATTTCTTTATGAGTGTCATTCACCAGCAGTGCTATGTTAGGATGCAGATCCTGTGCTAGATTTTCTCACTTCTGACTCATTCCTACACATGAACCATGAAATACTGTTAAGTCTGTGTGGCTTCTGTGTGGTTTAAAAATAATTAAATATTATCCATTTTGTGAACAATTTATACCTTCCTGGAGAAACGACTGTTTTCAGGCCTGGAACAGGGAAAGTACAACATGATCCTTGACCATCCTATTCCAGAAAGTAAAGTGTTCAACTTTTCTTACATGTTGACATGTCAAAAGGACACAGGAGTTGGCTTTCACTGGCCATAATTAGGTCAAAATTAGTAATGAAAATATGAAAATACTCATGTAAACAAAAATGCTGACTAACAAATGCAGAGTATATGATGAAAATAAACCCAAGGGGGTGAGGATTTTCATATCTGGAATGGCAGAGTAAAATGTTCAGCAGGCCTTAACGAAACAGCCATTTAACTGGAGATAAATATTAAAAATAGTCATTTAGAGTACCTGAAAATTGTCCTAAGGGAGTATAGCAAATGGGAAAACACTCAAGAAAATCAGTTAAATCTGCAAAACAGTAAGAGTCTGTAGCATTTGAGCCACAACTTGTTCTGTTCTCCCATGTTCAGATCCAGCTTTCTTGTGTGGAAACTCTACTCCAGGCAGGTATGACTAAGAAACAGGGGCTCCCTCTCCCCACGGCTGCCAGTCTAGGGGCTATAGTTTGACCACATGAGGTGTAGGCTACTGGCATTTCTGATCCTTTTCAGCCCTATGTGACAGAAGCTCTGTTCCAGGCAGTCATGTCCAAGAAAACTGAGACTCTTTTACCTCACTCAGTGCCTACTTGTAGGATAAATGCTTTACTTAAGGCATGACAGACGAGAATACTGGGGCTCTGATTATCCCCAACCTAGCTTGCTCACAGGGTGGAAATTATATGTCAGGGAGTGCAATCTGAGAAAATCATAGTTTGATCCCACACCCCCAACACCAGCACCTGCTCTTAAAGCAGGGATATTATTTTGGGAGAAGCTAGCTGCTGTCCTCCCTCTATCTCCTGAACAGTAGCATAGATGTTCTGTCCAGATGGAGAGATAAGGTGTGAGGATGCTGTGCTCAGCAGTTGTGCTTGAAGAGACCATCTTTCTTTGGACCAGACCATACCGTGCATGCCTAAGGGTATTATCACAAATGGAGATTTGGGTGATGAAGAATTAAGAAAGTGCTTGTGGCTCCCTTGTACTGGTATCAGCAAGTCACAGGATGAGCAACCAGAAGTTTAACAGAAAGATCTAGATAAAGAGATAGCCAAGACAAGCCCTCTTGTGATCACAGTCAACCCTGGGGGTCAGGAATGATACGTGTATGCATTAGGCTGCACCTAAGCAGAAACCATCAGAACTGGACACGGGACAAATTGAAAACATTCCCCAAGCTTCATGTCGATCCATCACCAAAGGGTGAAAGCCTCACCGGTACAGTGGACTTAAATACAGCTCTGACCAAACAGAGCACTGGGTGAATAATAAGCTACCCTGACTCAGGGGCAACTCTTTAGGAAGCCAGATGTGAAAATTACATGTATCTCTGGCAGTCTGGAAGACTATGTATATATCATTGCATCCTTACAGTAAGACTGCATCCTTAGCTGGAGTGATTGAGAAGGGAACATGCAAGCTACTCGTCTCCGAATGAACATAGGACAAAAACATAAACTTTTTGAGTGGTGTGATAGCAGCCTCCAAGCCACGCAGGCATCCAGTGGTAAAGGGTAAAAATCTACTAGTCAAGGAGGCTTAAGCACAGGGTTTGGCCAGTAAAGGGCTTATACTGACCCAGGGACAACTCCTAGGTAGGCAGGCTAAAGGATTAAAAGGAGGAGGAAAACATCTGGACAGAGCTGTCGGAAGCTGTGCACTGTGAGGGAAATAGACTGTAGTCTATTTCCCATAGTCATAGCCCAGTCACTAAACAAGCAAGCAAATGGGTGGGGGAAGGGAGATCAGTATTCAGGTTGTTATTGTATATCTAACATATCCAGATTTTGATGACAAAAATTGAGGCATGCAAACAAATGGGAAGATGTGACCTGTAGACTGACACAGAGACTGCCTTTGAAGGAGGCCACATGGAGGGCTTTATAGACACACTTGACAGCAAAGACTTGAATTACAAATATGCTCTAGAACTGAAGAAAACTATGTCTAAAGAATTTTTTAAAGTATTAATGACAATGTCTAAATTAGAGGATAGTAAAGAGAAATTATTTTTTATTTTAAAAATCATGTAGAAATTTTGTACTTGAAAAGTATAATAACCAAAATGAAATATTCATAAGGGGGGCTAAACAATAGATTTGAGCTGGCAGAAGAATAAATCAGTGAACTTGAAGATAGATTAGTAGAAATTATGCAATCTGAAGAACAGGAAAAGTGAACAGAATCTCACGGAAATATTGCATACCATGAAGGGGGACCAATATTAATTGTAATGGGAATACCAGATGAATGAGAGTGACAGAAAGAGACATAGTCACTGAAAGCATCCCAAATTTGATGAAAGACAAGAAACTTAAAGAATTGCAAATACGGTAAATGCAGAGAGCCCCAGACTGAGACACATTGTAGTCAGAACAATTGGAAGGTAGTAAGAGAAAAATGAGTCTTCCTGCACAAGGAAACCCCAATAAAAATTAACAGCTAACTTCTCATCAGAAACATTGAGGCCAGAAGGCAATAGGACAACATACTCAAAGTGCTGGGGTTGGGGGACAGACCTGACAACCAAGAATTTTACGTTCAGCAGCACAATCTTTAAAATCTGAAGGCAAGCTAAATATATTCCCAGATAAACAAAGACTGAGAGAATTTGTTGCTCTAAGACTTGGCTTACAAGACATCCTAAGGGAAGTAATTAGGCCCAAAACAAGTGACATCAGGCAGAGTGTTCCAAATTTGCAGGAAAAAAAATACTTGAATACTATAAACCAGCGGTCCCCAACCTTTTTGGCACTAGGGACTGGTTTTGTGGAAGACAATTTTTCCACGGACTAGGGGCGTGGGGGTGGGTTTACCTCCTGCTATGCGGCCCCGTTTCTAACAGGCTACAGACCTGACAGACATCTATGGAATACTCCAACAATAGTGAAACTACTAAAACCATATATCATCTTAATAGATGCAGAAAAAGCATTTGTCCAATCCAACCTCCTTTCAATATAAAAAGGCTCAAACTAGGAATAGAAGGAAACTTCCTCTACCTGATCAAGAGTATCCCAAAAAATCCACAGCTAACATCATACTAATTAATGGTAAAAGACTGGTTGCTTTCCCCTTAGGAACAAGAATGAGACAAAAGATGTCCACTCCAATCACTTCTATTTAACATTCTGCTTGAGGAGTTAGCCAGGGTAACTAGGTGAGAAAAAGAAGTAGACAACCCAATTAAGAAATGGATGCAAAGTATCTGAATAGAAATTTCTGCAAAGAAGGTATACAAATGACCAATGAGCACTTGAAAAGATACTTAGTATTATTAGTTATTAGGGGAATGAAAATCAGAACCACAGTGAGATAATGCTACTTCATACCTACTAGGGTGACAAAAAACAACAGTAAATGTTGATGAGGCTATGGAGAAATTGGAGCATTCGTATAGTCCTTGTGGGATTGTAGAGTGGCACAGCCACCTTGCAAAATGTTAATCGTAGAATTTACCATATTACTCATTCCCAGTTACATACCCAAGTGAAATGTATACATAAATCTGTACAACATGAATGAACTTTGAAAACATTATGCTAAGTGGGAAAAAGTCCATCAGAAAATACCACATTGCATAATTTTTTTGTTTTTTGAGGTGAAGTCTTGCTGTGTCGCCCAGGCTGGAGTGCAGTGGCACCAACTCGGCTCACTGCAACCTCCGCCTCCTGAATTCAAGTGATTCTCATGCCTTAATCTCCTGAGTACGTGGGATTACAGGCACATGCCACCATGCCCGGCTAATTTTTTTTTTTTTTAAGTAGAAACAGGGTTTTGCCATGTTGGCCAGGCTGGTCTCAAACTCCTGACCTCAGATGATCAGCCCACCTCAGCCTCACAAAGTGCTGGGATTACAGGCATGAGCCACTGTGCTCAGCCATGATTCCATTTTTATATGAAATGCCTCAGACTTAAGCCGCAAGAACAAGGGGAGGGGGTGATTTGTACAGGGTTTCTTCTTGGGGTGAGAAAAGTGTTGTAGACTTAGATTGTGATGGTGGTTATACAACTCTACTAAAAAAATTGAATTGTATTTAAATGGATGGATTTTATGGTACTTTATGACTCAAGATTTTTTTTTAAATGAACTTTTAATATAAGTTCTAAAATGGACCCTAGAAAACTTGCTGTTTATGATGACAAGAACCAATTTATGTTAGTCTCAGCCATGATTCACCACCTCTTCCTACCTATTTTCATAGACACCTGTGTAATTTAGTCTCATCTAATTCTTCCTGCTGTTTTTAGTGGGATACTTGCCACCTAGACAATATGAGTCAAAAATGGATTATCCTCCTCATTTGACTGCTAGCTAACAAGTCCAGGTATTTGTTTTGAACTGAATATTTACTACAAAACTACCAGTTATGTATGTATGTATGTATATGTGTGTGTATGTGTGTATATATATATATGTCTTGACAGCTTGGAAGCTTCTCTTGAGTAAGAGGGCCTCTTCATTCCTATTTAGCATAAAGGCATCTTATTTCTTGACTTTTACTGATTAGCTATCAGTTGAATGCTTCCAAAGTTCTACTCTTTGTGCAGGGTCCCAGTTCTTCATAAGTAAAGTGTTAGCACCTAAACGAAAAAAGGAAGGTGGATTGTTTGCTAAAACTAGTGGATAAAAGTTTAACAATAGTTACATAGTCTCAAAGTCTCTCTCCACAAATTACTTATTAATTACAAAGAGAAAAGTAGTACCTTTACAGCAGAGAAACCTGCCTCCCTTCTGTGTTACTGGCCACAATGCTTAGACTGATCTAATTATGAGGAAGTGGCATGGAAGCCCAAATTGAGTGACATTTCAACAAAATTGGCTTCCAGTTTTCAAAAAGGTCAGAGAACACAAAGGATGATTAATTCTGCAGATTAAAAAATAAAAAGTCGTGAGAACCAAATACAATCTTGGACTTTGTAGAAAAGATGTAAAAGGACATTATTGGGAAAATTGATGAAACTCGAATATGGACCATGAATTAAATCAGTGCTTCTCCGAGGGGGTGGAGGTGGCTATTTGACAATGTCTGGAGCTGTCTTAAACTGGGGTTGAGGGGTGAGTAGAAGCCTAGAATGTTACTAAGTAACCTATAGTATAGTCCTAGACAGAACAGTCCTACACAATGAAGATTACCTGGCCAAATGTCAATAATGGAAACCCTGGGTTAGATGATAATAGTATTTTACTAGTGTAGTTTTCTTGTTATTTGGAAATACTCATTGACGTATTTAAGGGTAAAAAGACATGTCCAACTCTCAAATAGTTTAGAAAGATTATGCACACACATGTATGTGTGTATTTTTTATATGTGTGGCAACTAATGAAGCAAATGGAGGAAGATGTCAACAGTTGGTGAATACAGGTAAAGAGTATAAGAGAATTCTTGCTTTTTCTTGTTGTTTTTTTGCGACGGAGTCTCGTTCTGTCACCCAGGCTGGAGTGCAGTGGCACAATCTCGGCTCACTGCAACCTCCACCTCCCGAGTTCAAGCAATTCTCCTGTCTCAGCCCCCGGAGCAGCTGGGATTACAGGCGCCTGCCACCATGCCCGACTAATTTTTTTATTTTTAGTAGAGATGGGGTTTCAGCATGTTGGCCAAGCTGGTCTTGAACTCCTGACCTCAGGTAATCCGCCCACCTTGCCATCCCAAAGTGCTAGGATTACAGGTGTGAGCCACGATGCCTCGATGCCTCGCTTTTTTAAGAGACAAGGTCTTGATATTGCCCAGGCTGGAGTACAGTGGTGCAATCATAGCTCACTGCAGCCTCGAACTCTTGAGCTCAAACCATCCTCTCACTTCAGCCACCACACCTGGCTAATTTTTTTTTTTTTTTTTTTGAGACTGGATCTTGCTGTGTTCCCCAGGCTGGTCTCGAACTCCTGGCCTGAAGCGATACTACTGCCTGGGCTTCCCTAATTGCTGGAATTACAGGCATGAGCTAAAACTTGATTTTCTTTCCAGTTTCTTAAGAAAACCTCTTGAGGTAGTCCTTTAAGTCCCAGTGTCTGATGAAATATACATTCATGGAAGTAGACAGTGTTTATGCCTGTTTGCATATTCCAGTATGTGTGGAATTAGAAAGTAGTTGGTCGTAATATGTGGGGCTTTTTTCTTTACCAAAAGATCAAAACCAAATATGTTTCCAGACATTATGAATGTCCCATCTTTATAACACATCAAGAGTTTATTCAGAGAAGAAATATCAGTATTTTGAAGACTTTGATTACTGATTTCCAAAGGAGCTCACATAGACTCTTTAACAATAGCTTGCACATACCAAGGGTCTGGGATCTGATATGGAAATACAGTAATTAATGCTGAAGGAAAATGACACATTCTGGACATTAACATGGTAATGGTGACGATTGTATAAGTTGGTCATGTAGAGTAGCATCTTGTGTTACCCTCACTTCTTAGGTGTAATATTTATTTTTACATCAAAATAATTTTTTCTTCATGAAAACACCTTTCAGTGTAACAGGTAAGAAATTGAAGAAAAAAAATTTTTTTTTCTTTTTCTTTTTTTTTTGAGACAGAGTCTCGCTCTGTCGCCCAGGCTGGAGTGCAATGGTGGGATCTCAGCTCACTGCAAACTCCGCCTCCCAGGTTCACGCCATTCTCCTTCCTCAGCCTCCCCAGTAGCTGGGACTACAGGCACCCGCCACAACGCCCGGCTGATTTTTTTTTGTTTTTAGTAGAGATGGGGTTTTACCGTGTTAGCCAGGATGGTCTTGATCTCCTGACCTCGTGATCTGCCCGCCTCGGTCTCCCAAATGCTGGGATTACTGGAATGAGCCACTGCGCCCAGCCTGAAGAAAAAAATTTGGTCTTCCTTGTCAGTTCATAGACCACTTAGGTCGGTCTTAGGCTGCAATCATGAATTGCTTCATTGTGTGTGAAGGTTGCATGAAAGGGTTTTGCTGAATAATTATTTTTGATAGCACATTTAACAGATTATTTTCTTTTGGTTATGTAACAGGAAAGTATTTTTGTAGGGAAAACAGGAGATGGATAGAAACCACCAATTGGTAGAATTTAGGTTGCCTCTTAATGATAAAGGATTAATGGCATTTTAACTGATCTAATTTCTTTGGTTGAAGTCAGCAGTGATTTGGGTTATCCATGTGTATAATGCGTGATTTTTTTCTTAATTTGCAGACCATGAAGATTATGACCCACAAACTGTGAGGCTGGGAAGTAGATACAGTCACGTTCAAGAAGTTCAAGAACGGCTTAACTTCCTTAGGTTTGTTTTATACAATTAATGTTGCTCTCTTTAAGGAATACAGAATGAATAGACTATATAGCTTGGTCTTTGTTGGGTAGCCTTTTCCCAAGTCATATAAGACATTTCCCTGTATTAGTTACTAAATACTTTAAAATGATTCGCTGAGTTTTAACTTTTTTGCAGTGTTTTAAGAGAACACATTTTAACCTTTAGAGTTGACTTCTGTTCTTCATACCTGTTTATGCTGGAAATAATGTTTATTTTTAAAGGACAGATTCCCGTATTTTGACACAACCAGAAGGAGGACTATACTGACTTAATGATATCATAGACACTAAGGAAACGGGGGCAAAAGGCTGCTAGACCAGCACCTCAAAAGAGTGGTTGGAGTCCTCTGGTGCCTTGTTTATTCTAACAGTGGCTGACAGGCAATCTAAAGTCATGTGTTAATAATATCATTTCTGATTGGCTTGAGGGAAAAGGTTTATTAAGATAAAAAGTAGTCTAGGGCTGGATTTGCTCTGCAATATTTAGCTTTTGGTGATCATACACTTACAGATGTGCAAAGTGCCTTTGTTAAAAATTTTGATGGTCAGGTACGGTGGCTCACACCTGTAATCCCAACACTTGGGGAGGCCAAGGCAAGCGGATGGTTTGAGCCCAGGAGTTCAAGACCAGCCTGGGCAGCATGGTGAAATCCCATCTCTAAAAAAAATACAAAAATCAGCCAGGCATGGTGGTGTTCACTTATAGTCCCAGGTGGGTACTCAGGAGGCTGGGGTGGGAGGATCACTTGAACCTGGGAGGCGGAGGTTGCAGTGAGCTGTGATTACACCACTGCCCTCCAGACCCTGTCTCAAAAAAAAAAAAAAAAAAAAAAATTATGAGGTTTCTTTTGAATTCAAAAAACCACATGTAGCAAAAGAGCTTGTTTAGATTACAGGTGTGCTAACAGAAATGCCCAGATTATCACTGCTTCATGAAGTCTATTTTATTTATTTTATTTTTTTGAGACAGAGTCTTGCTCTGTCACCAGGCCGGAGTGCAGTGGTGAGATCTCAGCTCACTGCAACCTTCGCCTCCCAGGTACAAGTGATTCTCTTGCCTCGGCCTCCTGAGTAGCTGGGACTATAGGCGCGCGCCACCACGCCCAGCTAATTTTTGTGTTTTTAGTAGAGACAGGGTTTCACCATGTTGGCCAGGATGGTCTCTATCTCTTGACCTCATGATCTGCCCACCTTGGTCCCCCAAAGTGCTCATATTACAGGTGTGAGCCACCGCGCCTGGCCCCATTTATTTTAATAACATTCTGGGGAGTTTTGTCCTGGGCTGTGTTAATTACGGATTTCTATTTATTGAACTCTGTGCTTATTTATGGAGAAAATTTTAAGTAGCTATATAATGATTTTAATTTTAGGAAAAACCTCAACCAAATTTTAAGAAATTTGGCACTGGTTTAAAGTGAATTTTTTTTTTTCTGTGTGTTTTAACCACCTGGGTAGAAGGACTTGCCTCCCCACATTGAGAGTTACTGCCATAGTAAGCAGTCGTTACTGATTGGCGTGTGTTATATGTCCCTTAGGTTTACTAGAACAGAAAAGTGGTTTCAAGCCCTTTTGCCATTTTAAAGTTTGGAATCCGAGAAACTATTGTAGTTTCTACTCTGTTAGTACCTCTGTATGTGAGCTATAGCAACTAACTCAAGGGAGAGGAACCTGACTTTAATGCCTGCTGTGTGTTGGGCCTGTGCCAGACACTTTATATTTACTCTGAAGCAACACAGTGCAGCAAGTGTTACTCCCATTTGAGCAATAAGAAACCCAGGATTCCAGTGGCTTCAGGTAGCTTATTTGAAGTCTCACAGCCAGTATATGATGGAATTGCACTACTCAACTAGGTCTCTTTTACTTAAGTCTGTGCTCTTCCTATTAGACCAGTAGTTTTTCAAACTTATGTAGGAGCTTTAGGGCTTCTGAGTTAAGTTCCTTGAAGATTTCTGAACAAGCAGTAGGAAGTTTCCCGGTTTTTTCCTTTCTTTTTCCTCTCCCGGCAACTGGAGCAGCTATAGTTTTTATATATATATCAGATTCCAACTGGGATTTTCATTTGAAGAAGGGTTTATGCCATCTTTAGAATAAAACAAAAAAATGGAAAAGCTTTGAAAATGTAAGCAGTTTTAACTCATAAATATTGATGGATTCGTTATTTGTGAAAGTCACTTAATTGAATACCTCATTTTTCAATGATGCCATATAAGCAGGATGCTAAGTCTCTTTCTTTCTCTCTTTCTTTCTTTCTTTCTTTTTCTTTCTTTCTTTCTCCCTCTCTCTCTCTCTTCATTTTTCTCTTTCTTTCTTTCTGTCTGTCTGTCTTTCTGTCTTTCCTTCTATCTTTCTTGACAGAGTCTCACCCAGGCTGTAGTGCAGTGGCACAGTCTTGGCTCACTGCTACCTCCACCTCCCAGGTTCAATTGATTCTCATGCCTCACTTTCCCCAGTAGCTGGGACTACAGACACGAGCCACCACACCCAGCTAATTTTTGTATTTTTAATCGAGATGGGGTTTTGCCATGTTGACCAGGCTGGTCACGAACTCCTGACCTCAGGTGATCTGCCCACCTCAGCCTCCCAAAGTGCTGTCATTACAGGCATGAGTTACTGTGCCCAGCCGAAGTCTTTTATTTTTAACTCAAGCTACTAAACGTCCTTCTTTCCAGAAGTCTGGTTTCAAAGACTAAATGGTTAAAAGTTCAGGGAACGAATCTTTTATTCATAATTCAGCTAGCTGCATTTCAGGCACAAAGTGGGTGTTCAGTGTGTGCTTGTTGAATTAATATCTAGTGGGGATTTTTTTTAGTACCAGATAAAAGTAGAAAAATAGGCTATTTTGAAAATGAATATCTTTTTATCTATAGTTAAAATATAATGGTGATAAATGTATTTTATAGATAATATAGATTGCCTTTCAGGATAAAAATTACATAAATCTAATTACCAATTTTTTATGTTTTTTCAAGATTTTTATTGAAGGATGGCCAACTGTGGCTATGTGCTCCTCAGGCAAAACAAATATGGAAATGCTTAGCTGAGAATGCAGTTTACCTTTGTGATCGTGAAGCCTGTTTTAAGTGGTATTCCAAATTGATGGGGGATGAACCAGACTTAGATCCTGATATTAATAAGGACTTCTTTGAAAGTAATGTGCTTCAGCTTGATCCTTCTCTGTTAACTGAAAATGGAATGAAGTGTTTTGAGCGATTCTTCAAAGCTGTGAATTGTCGAGAAGGAAAACTAGTAGCAAAAAGGAGAGCCTATATGATGGATGACTTGGAGTTAATAGGATTAGATTACCTTTGGAGGGTAAGTCAAAAGTAGGAACTCTGTAAACAGTGTCTGATGTACTTATTCATATACATAAGGAATTATAATTTCACATATAAATTGTGTATTTTACTGTGATGTTTGTCTCAGGAATTTGGTGTAGTTAGTAATTGTTCATTTTTATTATTATATCACTTGTCAGTGGGCTTTTTCTTCTCTCTTCCTCTCCCTCCTCCTGCCACTGATGTTCCTTTTGTCTTAGCTTAGTATCTGTGTATTCCATAGATGTGCACTAAACATACAAATCTTCCATTCCTCCCCTGTGGATATTGTTCCTTCCCAATTTTTCATTCAGTGTCGATCTGTTTCCTCCTCTTCAATGTTTAACGCTAAAATAGAGGACAGAAGAGAGGATTTGTGTTTAGTATAGATTATGAGTATATACTTTATTGGCACTGTTTACCTTGTGATATTTTTAAATAGCTGGGGGAATAAAATACTATCTTTTTAAGGCTAATCTTTCTATTTTTATAGTACTAGTGTATTATTCCTATCTTTAAAAGTCTGACCTGTTATACAGCAGTTTATATTGTTGTTTGGATGTCTGAAATTTTTTCCTGCAAACCATAGATGAAGATGTTTACTGTGGCATTTGAGTATTTAAAAGCTTTTCATTAAGTATGTGGTTTTTCAACATTGTTTTAACAGCAGAAACACATCTTAAAAATCAAAATTTGCACCACTCTACAAAATGTATACTGAATTGAACAAGAAAAATATATTTTCTTACTTGGTCTCCCCATGCTTACCCCCTTTCCCCTCCCCAACCCTTTTATAGGGGCCAACACTGAAAGACTTCCTCAAAGTCCTCTAAGGTTCTGAACATAGTTTGGAAACCACTAATGTAATTAGATGAGTGATAAAGATTTATAGAAACTGGGGGTAGAGTAGTCCTTTATGCTAAACTGTGTTTCATGTAATCTCTTATTTCCTGTCAACTAACTTGAGTTTCTTCTTGAGTGTCTGACTTGGTTATCAAGATATTAAATTATAGGGTTAAATAATAGTGGTCAAAGCATATTTTATTTTTACAAAAATGTACCTTTCATTCTTAAACAAATTACTTTTTTCGGAGACTTTCATTTTGCATTTATCATCCTTTCTTTTGGTCTGTGCTTCTCACTTAATTTTACTTGATTATCAAAGTCAACTTACCATTAAATAATTGAATAGTGTATTTAAGATAACTGAGGATATGGTTTGAATTTAAATGCCCAAAAAAATATATGTTGAAAGGGGTGAATACTTTTATCATTTTGAAACCAGGTCGTGATTCAGAGTAATGATGATATTGCCAGCAGAGCTATAGATCTCCTCAAAGAGATATACACAAACCTTGGTCCAAGACTACAAGTCAATCAGGTGAGGATTGATGTGCATTAAAACTTCCATATATCATTATTTCAGCCCACATTTCTCTTATACAAAAGAGAAAAAATACTAAATGAATCTTGCCTTGATAATTGTCTTGAAGTGATTGGGTTATTTTTAATATAACTATTTATTATATGTTGAAATGGCAAAGAAAGTCTTTGTGAATTCATTTTGATGCTAACACCCAGTCCTGAAGTTCACTTTTGGCTATCTAATTTATATTTGTTAACTTACGTAATGCTAGCTTCCTTTTAATAAACATACATTTTATTATTATATGGATTCTCTACTTAAATATGACTGTTGTTAATTGAGTGCTATGATTAAATTAGCCATTGCCATCTTTAATTGGATTAATGTTTGATTTTTTACGTTTTAAAGCAACTTTAACTGTGTTTATTTGGCCCGATATTTGTAGGTGGTGATCCATGAAGACTTCATTCAGTCTTGTTTTGATCGTCTGAAGGCTTCCTATGACACGTTGTGTGTTTTGGATGGTGACAAAGACAGTGTTAATTGTGCAAGACAGGAAGCTGTTCGAATGGTTCGAGTATTAACTGTTTTAAGGGAATATATAAATGAATGTGACAGTGATTATCATGAGGAAAGAACAATTCTACCTATGTCGAGGTTTGTGAATCACTAATCTATTGGTGCTAATTCTTAATTATTTGATGTTTTCCTAGCCATTTGGTAAAAGGAGAGCAGAAATTTTTATTGTTTGTAAATTGTTGTCTTTGCCCATTAAAAACATTTTCATTTCATATAATTTGTTTTAATAACCTCCCCCACTCTCCCATCTGGTTTTGTTTTGGTTTTTTTGGGTGAGGCATTCTTACTCAAGTTGTTTTCTAGTTTTCTTTTGTCTTTGACATTATTGCTCATTAAGTGTTGCAGTGATATTTTGCAGTTGAAGTGTTTTTGTTTATTTGTTTATTTTGAGACAAGGTCTTACTCTGTCACCCAGGCTGAAATGCTGGGGTGTGATCATGGCTCACTGCAGCCTCAACCTCCTGGGCTCAAGTGACCTTCCCACCTCAGCCTCCCAGGTTTTTGGGGCTACAGCACAGGCTACCACACCTGACTAATTTTTTTTGTGGAGGTGGGGTCTCACTGCATTGCCCAGGCTGGTTTCAAACTCCTACGCTCAAGGAAATCCTTCTGCTTTGGCCTCCCAAAGTGCTGGGATTATAGGCGTGAGCTGCAGTGCCTGGCCTGTAAAGAACTCTTAAAAGCTGCCTTGCATGGCAGTATAACAAATATTTTCAAATGGTGTTTATAGTTTTGGGATGTTTTGTATAGTCAGTGCCATCATTTTTTTAAAGAGTTTTATTAACCATGAAATTATATACAGTTGCTTCTTGAATATGATTTTTATTTTATATTTTACTTTTAAAAAAAGATACTATACCAATATAAATAGCATTTTGGAGTGAATTTTGATACAAAGGCTTTTTTCCAGAAAAGTGCGTTGTGGCATTTTTGTTGATGCTTTTAACAAAATGTAAAACTACCTTTTAAATGTAAAAGGTAAGCTCTTCCGTCTTTTTTTGATTTTTTTTTTTTTTAAATTAATACAGAGTCTACCTATGTTGTCCAGGCTGGTCTTGAACTCCTGGGCTCAAGGGATCTTCTTTCCTTGGCCTCCCAAAGTAGTAGGATTACAGGCATGAGCCGCTGCGTCCAGCCTACCTTTTACTTTTAAAAATAGTCTTAATGAGTTAGGCTTTTACAGCGTAGAAATAAGCATTACATCTTTGTTTTAATTTCTTTTCAGTAGACACCCTATTTTCTGCAATCGTAGATACAAGACTAACAATAATAGAATATGATTATGTTTTTAAATATTATTTATATTTGTAGTTAAAAGGAGCAATATTTTTTTTTCTTTTGCATTTCACTCTTGTTGCCCAGGCTGGAGTGCAGTGGTGCGATCTCGGATCACTGCAACCTGTGCCTCCCAGGTTCAAGCGATTCTCCAGCCTCAGCCTCCCAAGTAGCTGGGATTACAGGCGCCCACCACCAAACCTGGCTTATTTTCTGTATTTTTAGTAGAGGTGGAGTTTCACCATGTTGGCGAGGCTGATCTCGAACTACTGACCTCAAATGATCCACCCGCCTTGGCCTCCCAAAGTGTTGGGATTACAGGCATGAGGCACCGTGCCTGGCCTTATTTTCAAGATACTGAAAATAATGCAGGTTGAGTATCCCTAATCCAAGAAATCCAAAATTCATCTGGTCCCAGACATTTCATATAAGGGATTCTCAAGCTATATTAAGTATCTTTAATTCACATCCTCTTGTTTCATAAGAAAATACTCAATGTTAAATCCCTAGCATTATTTTCTTAGCAACAAAATTTCAGTCTGCTGAATATGATGATGTCTTTCTTTTTCCCCCCAGAGCATTCCGTGGTAAACACCTGTCTTTTGTAGTTCGATTTCCAAACCAGGGCAGACAGGTTGATGACTTGGAGGTATGGTCTCATACAAATGATACAATTGGTTCAGTACGACGATGTATTCTCAATCGTATTAAAGCCAACGTAGCCCACACAAAAATTGAGCTCTTTGTGGGCGGTGAGCTGATAGATCCTGCAGATGATAGAAAGTTGATTGGACAATTAAACTTAAAAGATAAATCGGTATGTATGTATAGTTAACAAATTTTTCAGTAAAATCAAACCAGAGACTATCATTTAATCAGTAAATACTAATTGAGCATTTGTTATGTTTGGGACTCTGTGTTAGGTGTTAGAGTTACAGCATTAAAGTATAGCATGTAGTCTTTTGGATTTTTTGCTTGGTATATCACTAAGTTTTGTGTTTTGTGTAAGTATTTTTCCTTGTTTTTGGTACTAACATAGTATATCATTTTCAGCTTATTACAGCCAAACTTACACAAATAAGTTCCAATATGCCTTCAAGCCCTGATAGCTCTTCTGATTCCTCCACTGGATCTCCTGGAAACCATGGTAATCATTACAGTGATGGTCCCAATCCAGAAGTGGAAAGCTGTTTGCCTGGAGTGGTGAGTAGATACAGTTTTGAACTACTGTATGTAAGGTATTATGCTAGGGTTTTTGAGAATAAAGTATATAGAGTAGTTCTTTCTTTTCTTGAGGAGCTTACAGTTTAATGAGACAAAATAGTAACTCTACAGTTAACCACCAACTTCAGAATGGATCCCTCTAAAAGGTAATTGTAACACAGTTGGAATTTAAAACATTATTTCCCCATAGGTATAGTATTGTTACTTTTACATAAAATTAACCAATTAGAGCTTAATTATAATACTATTGGATGTATAAATTTAGAAGAATACAGTCATCCCTCATATATGTGGAGAATTGGTTCCAGGACCTCTGTGTATACCCAAAATCTTGCAGATGACCCTGTGCAACCAGTAGCCTTCCATATACTTGGGTTTTGCTTCCTGGAAATACTGAATTTTCTATTCCACATTTGGTTGGGAAAAAGTCTGCATGTAAGTGGACCTGTGGAGTTCAAACTTGTGTTGTTCAAGAGTCAGCTGTATCACTTTTAAAAATTTATGCCGCAAAACGGATCGTTCTTTTAGAACTATATATGAGCTGGGCATGGTGGCTCACACCTGTAATTCCAGCTACTTGGGAGGCTGTGAGGCAGGAGGATTGCTTGAGCCCAGGAGTTCTAGGCTGCAGTGAGCTGTGATTGTGCCATTATGCTCTAGCCTGGTCAACAGAGTGAGATCCCATCTCTAAAAATATAAATAAATGAAAACAAGAACTATGTAGGAAAATACCTGTAATCTTTATCAGATTGTCAGTAACATATAGCCGAAGAAACAATGACTCCTCCCTTTTTTAAGTTCTCCTTTCGCCCCTCCCCACAGAAATTTTGATGGTTACAATAACAGCAGCCACTCCAGTGTCAGGAGGATTTGGCTGTCTAGAACAATTGGATTAAGAATTTGATAGTGGGCCGGGCAAGGTGGCTCATGCCTGTAATCCCAGCACTTTGGGAGGCCAAGGTGGGTGGATCATAAGGTCAGGAGTTCTAGACCAGCCTGGCCAACACGGTGAAACCCCATCTCTACTAAAAATACAAAAATTAGCCGCGCGTGGTGGCGGGCTCCTGTAATCCCAGCTACTCAGGAGGCTGAGGCAGGAGAATCGCTTGAACCCGGGAGGCGGAGGTTGCAGTGAGCCAAGATCGTGCCACTGCACTCCAGCCTGGGCGACAGAGCAAGAATCTGCCTCAAAAAAAAAAAAACCAGAATTTGATAGTGGGCATGGCAGCCTTTTGTTATGTCCGGAGTCCAAATTGTATATAAGAGAGAAATGGTATATATATATAATAGAACAGGAGAGGAGCTATCACAAAAAAGTGACTGGAAGTGACTTGGATGATGTATTTAATCTGCACTATTAAGGATTTGTAAGGATTAAAAGATGGGAAAGTCAGACTATTTCGAAGAGTAGAAATGGCGTAAGTAAAAGTAAAGGGATTAACACAGAGAAACTTAGGGGGGCTTTTCTAATGGGAGTAAATAATTTACAGGTAATTATTTTGTGTATTTTATATTCTAGATAATGTCACTGCATCCCAGATACATCTCTTTCCTTTGGCAAGTTGCAGACTTAGGTAGCAGCCTAAATATGCCACCGCTTAGAGATGGAGCAAGAGTACTTATGAAACTTATGCCGCCAGGTAAGAATTTTTAAATGATGATCAAGTACTTGCTGGACAATAAAGGAATGTATTAGCAAATTTTATTTCTAAATGGACCGTGCTTTTTGGTATAGACTACAACAAGAGTCACAGATGACAGCCCACAAGCCACATCAAGCCCACTGCTTGTTTTTCTGCATCCCAAGAGCTATATTTTTAAGTGGCTACAAAAAAAAATCTAGAAGAAGACTATTGTGATACATGAAAATTATGTGAAGTTTAAATTTTAGTGTCCATGATCAAAACCAGGCTCATTTGTTTATATTCTGTCTGCATGACTGCTTTTGTCTTAAAACAGCACAGCTCAGGAGTTGTGGCAGAGGCCATATGGCTCACAAGCCTAAACTACTTAATTTCCGTGGCCCTTTACAGAAAATGTTTGCCTATACCTGGACTATAATGTGGGTTATGTATCATCTGCGGTATTGTTCCTTTTTTATTCCTTAGAAACAACCACTTTCAGCTTCTCGCTTTTACTTTTGTGTATATATGTACCATTATGTCTGGAGTGCCCTCATACGGCTATTTCTTTGTTACTTATAGATACATACTGATTTTCTACTGTGTAGATGAAAACTTAACTGTTACATACCCCCCTATCCTCCCAGTATTTGCTTAAATCCAGATTCAACATTTACATTTCCAAGATTGTGTGAAATGTAGTTCTCTAGATTACTGACAACTTTCATCCTGGATTTAATAATTTCCCTTTTATTTTCCTGATTGTACACCTATCACTTATTCTTTCCACATACTTTTTTTTTAGATATTTTTTATCTGAATGTAGGCAAACTATCACATTTGGTTAATGATTTGTGTATAGAATCCTAGGTTTGAAAATATATTCCTTCTAGCTGGTGGCATTGCTGATGAGAAGACCAAAGTCCTCTTGGTTTCTGTTCCTTTGCATGTGACCTTCATTTCTGGAAGTTTTGGTTTTATCCTTACATTTTGAAATATTATGATGTGCCTTAGAGTTAGGTCTCTTTTGTGGTGCGTCATCTGTGGGCCTGGAGATTTCCTCAGTTGAGAGAGATTTGTGTTCTTTGATAGTTTTCTCACCAGCATTTTGCGTTTTGTGTGTCTTTGAAATGTCTAAGTGTGATGGTGAATCTTCTAGATCTAATTTTACCTTTTCTCTCTTCCCTTCTCTCTTTAATCTTATTCCACCTTTGGGGTAGCTTCTTTAACCTTTTCCAGCTCTCTTGTTGGCTTTTCCCTTCCAAATATTCTAGTGTTAAAATTTCAAGACCTTTCTGCTAGTGATCCTTTTCTATACACAGGATTTTATTTTTCACTAACACACTCTTGTGTTTCTGTTATAATATATGTGTGTTCCTTTAAAACCTAATGTTCGGCAAAATTATGCACTAAAAATAGTAGGGCTTTGGGGGAAAAAGTAGAGTTTGGGCAGATCGTTCAAGCCTATACAACCTAAAAATTTTTTAAATGTATTTTTTGGAAATATTTACAGTCTTACAGAAAAATTAGAAGTATAATTCAAGAACATTTGAGAGTAATTTAGTGGTTTTTGTAATCCCATTGCCCACCAAATACTTTCCCTACAAACAAGGATATTTGTCTGTATAAGCAAAATCAGCCATCTGTACCAGGAAGTGAAATGTCGATTCATTACTGCCGTCTACTTAGCAGACCCTATTCAGTGTTTTCAGTCATCTCCTTCACAGCAAAAAGATATAGTTCAAACTCAAATATAGTCAGCCCTCCATATCCATGGGTTCTGGATCTATGGATTCAGCCAACTGTGGATCAAAAATGTTTGGAGGAAAAAACATTGTTCAAAGTTCCAAAAAGCACAACTTGAATTTGCCACATGCTGAGTACTGTGTTGAATCTACACAAATGAAGCTATGTGTAGGCATTATATTAGGTGCTACAAGTACAGTGAGACACCGGATAATGACACTTAGTCAGTGATAGACCATATATACAATGGTGGTTCTATAAAATTATTATAATTTTATAGAATGGTATTATACCGTATTTTTACTGTACCCTTTCTATGTTTAAATACACAAATACTTACCATTGTGTTATAATTGCTTACACTATTCAGTATAGTAACATGCTTGTATGGGTTTATAGCCCAGGAGCAATAGGCAATACCATATATAACCTAGATGTGTTGTAGGCTGTATCATCCAGATTTATTGTAAACACATTCTATGATGTTCACATAGTGATAAAATCGCTTAATGATGCATTTCTCAGAACATATCTTACGCAACATGTGACTGTAATCCGGAGTTAATTTATACGGGAAGATGTGCATAGGTTGTATGCAAATTCTACATCATTTTATATAAGGTATTTGAGCATCCCTGGATTTTGGTATTGGGAGGGTGGATCCTGGAACCAACCCCGCACCCCCCCACACCCCCCATGGATACCAGGGAATAACTGTATTGCATTTAGTTAATATATCTCTTTAGTTTCCTTCTGAAACAGTTCCTCATACTGTTTTTGACCTTCATGACCTTGACTCTTAAGGATTACAGGCCAGTTAATTATAGAATGTCCTTCAGTTTAGATTTGTTTTATCATGATTAGATTCAGGTTATGCATCTTTGGCAGAAATACCACAGAAGCGATGTTCTGTTTATCTCAATGCATCTGGTCAGATAGTATGTAATTTCAGTTTTTCCCATTACTGACGATGATCACTGTGATCACTTGAGTTTTTTCCTTGCTTCCCCACTGTAAAATTGCCCTTCCCTTTGAAAGTATTTTGGGCCAGGCGCGGTGACTCATGCCTATAATTCCAGCACTTTGGGAGGCTGAGGTGGGCAGATTGCTTGAGGCCAGGAGTTTGAGACCAGCCTGGCCAACGTGGCGAAACCCCGTCTCTACTAAAAATACAAAAATTAGCCAGGCACGTTAGCGTGCACCTGTAATCCCAGCTACTCGGGAGGCTGAGGCTGGAGAATCGCTTGGACCTGGGAGGCGGAGGTTGCAGTGAGCCGAGATCATGCCACTGTACTCCAGCCTGGGCGACAGCGAGATTCCGTCTGAAAAAAAAAAAAAAAGTATTTTGTGCAGAGGTACTTTGAAAATATTTATACTGTTCCTCATCAGGCTTTTTATTCATTCGTTTATATCTGTATGAAATAATGGTCAAGGAGTTATAATCTGTTACTATCATTTATCTTGATGCTGAAATGATCTCTAGTTTGGCCAGTGGGAGTCCTTTCAGGCTGTTCTGTGTTACTTTAATATGTTCCCATTATTCTTTCAGCAGTTGTATGCTTTTTGGCTCAAGATGTTTCAGATTAGGTCAGGTGCAGTGGCTCATGCCTATAATCCTAACACTTTGGGAGGGTGAGGCAGGAGGATAAAAAATTAGCCAGGTGTGGTGATGGGTACCTGTAGTCCCAGCTACTTGAGAGGCTGAGGTGGGAGGATCACTTGAGCCTGGGAGATGGAGACTGCATTGAGCTATATGATCATGCCACTGTATTCCAGCCTGGGCAACAGAACAAGACGTGTCTCCAAAAAAAAGAAAAAAGTTCCAGATTAACATCTTCTGCCCTCTCTGCCCCAGTCCTGGAATTGGCTGTTTCTCCAAGGAGGCCTGCTTGGTTTATTTTCCTGGAGAATGGTATTTAGAAACCAAGATCTGGACGTTTATTGCACTCATTGCTATTGATGTATTGTTGCTCCCTGGCTCTCTAAGCAGTTAGAACTAAGGAATGTATGTATGTGTATCCACATTTAAGTCTGTTACTATATGTACACACACACGAATGTATATATGTGTGTATGTTTTTACAAAACCATGGGGTCACACGACTTCTTCCCATTCCAGCCTATCAGTTTCATTCTAGTTTTCTCCCTTTCCATATTTGTAATTTTTTTTTTTTTTTTTTGAGACGGAGTCTCGCTCTGTCACCCAGGCTGGAGTGCAGTGGCACGATCTCGACTCACTGCAACCTCTGCCTCCCGGGTTCAAGGGATTCTCCTGCCTCAGCTTCCCAGTAGCTGGGATTACAGGCCTGAGCCACCGCGCCTGACCAAACTCTCTTTTCTGACAGTGAAACACCTGGCTTCCGTTAGCCTCTCACTTATTTTCCTATTTAATCAGTTATCTCTAGCACCCCTCACCCTTTCTTTGAATGCCGAAGGACTCTGTCTCTGAATGTTGGGTCTCCACCCTAGGGACACTCCTCACTCTGCTTGAGTTGATTCTTTATGCTGAGCTCTACCCCTCGTTGGGCTCCCTCCTCCTCCATGATCTGTAATTCCCAACATAGGACTACCTTTAAAACTTGTACATAGTTTGGCCGGGCGCGGTGGCTCAAGCCTGTAATCCCAGCACTTTGGGAGGCCGAGACGGGCGGATCACGAGGTCAGGAGATCGAGACCATCCTGGCTAACACGGTGAAACCCCGTCTCTACTAAAAAATACAAAAAACTAGCCGGGCGAGGTGGCGGCGCCTGTAGTCCCAGCTACTCGGGAGGCTGAGGCAGGAGAATGGCGTGAACCCGGGAGGCGGAGCTTGCAGTGAGCTGAGATCCGGCCACTGCACTCCAGCCTGGGTGACAGAGCGAGACTCCGTCTCAAAAAAAAAAAAAAAAAAAAACTTGTACATAGTTTAATTAGAGCACTCATAAAATGATAATTAGTATCCTCAGAGATAACTTGGACAGCCCAGGCAGGTACTTCAGTGTGGCTGAAGGCTTCCTCAGGAGATAGTAAAAAGACAAAACCAATACAGAGGAAATGCTGACTTGACATTGCTGAGATACAGTGCAAAAGAGTGGAGCTCTGAGATAGATGGGCTACTGTTAAGATAGGCATGGTGGGAGTAAAACTTGCCAAGGTCCATGAAAGTCTAGTTTAGGATTGTATCTCACAAGATGAGCCCTTGATGCAAGTATTCACTTTAAATTTTCCTTTAAAAAGAAATAGGCTTCTGCCTACACATCTGCCAAGCTGAGGGGGCTTTTTGCTTTGCTCATTTTTTTGTTGTTGTTGAAGATTAACAGTTCTGCTGTTCTGGCTACTGTTGCCTGGGAGAAATCACGTATGAACAAACTCACCTTCTGCATTATACTGACATCATTATATTTGCCAATTGATTGTGAGCTAATTGGGGTTATAGAAACATGTGCTATAGCATAACAGACTGTAATTATTTCTCTCTAGGCTATTACTGATGGATATTATGTTTTCTTCTTTTTCCAGCATCATCTTTTACTGTCCTTGAGTTTTTTGTTTTTTGTTTTTTTTTAAAACAAAACTAGCTTCAAACTGTTTACAAAGAATACAGATAGCTCCCAAATTCAGTAATTAACAGTTTGCCGTAGTTATGGCATTCTGTGATTTTTTTTTTCTAACATTTGGAGAGCAAGTTGTTGGCCAGGCTGGTCTCAAACGCTTGACCTCAGGTGATCTACTCGCCTCGGCCTCCCAAAGTGCTAGGATTACAGGCATGAACCACAGCACTCGGCCAAGTCATCCTTATTTCATTCTAATTGTGGTAAGGTGATATCTCATTGTGGTTTGGATTTGCATTTCCTTAATGATTTAGTTATGTTGAGTGTGCTTTCGTGTACATGTTGGCCATTTGGATGTCTTCTTTAGAGAAATATCTATTCAAGTCTTTTGCCCATTTTAAAAATCAGATTTTTTGCTTTTTTGCTTTTGAGTTCCTTATATATTCTGGATATTAACCCCTTGTCAGATGCATAGTTTGCAGATATTTTCTCCCATTCTGTAGATTTGTCTTTTTGTGGTCTTGATTATTTCCTTTGTTGGGTAGAAGCTTTTTAGTTTAATGTAATTTCGTTTGTCTGTTTTTGTGTTTGTTGCCTGTGCTTTTGAAGTCTTAGCCAAAAAGTCCTTGCCTGCACTAATGACATGAAACATTTCCCTTGTGTTTTCTTCTAGTGGTTTTATAGTTTCAGGTCTTACATTTAAGTTTTTAACCCCTTTTGAGTTTATTTTTACATATGATGAATAATAGGAGTCTAGTTTCATTTTTCTGCATATGTATATTCAGTTTTCGCAACACCATTTTTATTCAAGAGATTGCCTTTTTCCCCAATGTGTGTTCTTGGCACCTTTGTTGAAAATCAGTTGTTTCTGATTATGTGGATTTATTTCTGGGTTTTCCATTCTGTTCAATTGATCTGTGTCTATTTTTGTGTCAATACCATGCTATTTTGGTTACTATTGCTCTGTAGTGAATTTTGAAGTCAAGTGGTGTGATGCTTTCAGCTTTGTTCTTTTTACTCAAGATTGCTTCAGCTATTTGGAGTCTTTTGTAGTTCTATATGAATTTTAGGAGTTTTTTTTGTATTTTTTTGTTTTACCTTGCAGATTCAGCTCAAAGGATGTTTTATCTATTTCTGTGAACAATGTAATTGGTATTTTAATAGAGATTGCATTCAATCTGTAGATTGCTTTGGGTAATATGGACATTTTAACAATATTTGTTCTTCCAATCCACGAACATGGAATAGTTTTCCATTTATTTGTGTCCTGTTTTCTGTCTTTCATCAGTTTTTTTGTAGTGATCTTTCTCCTCCTTGCTTAAATTTATTCCTAGGTATCTTGTATTTTTGCAGCTATTGTAAGTGAGATTTCTTTCTTGATTTCTCTTTCAGATAGTTTGCTGTTGGCAAATGGAAACACTACTGAGTTTTGTGTATTGATTTTTATATCCTGCAGTTAACTAACACAGGTTCACGCTTGTACCAGTCCAGCTTCCTAGTCGTCTTCCGTTCCATATTTGTATCTCTACAGCAGTGAGAAATCTGTTTCCCCAACTTCCTAAACCTGAGGGAGTTGGAAAGGCTTCTTAATCAGTCTTCAGCCTCTGTCTTTAGGCCTTTGAATCATCTGTGCCTTCCCAAATGTTTGTTGTTTTCATATCTTAGCTTTTCTCAGATTTAGTAGGGCACTAATTTATAGGCACCCTCTTCTCCTTGCCTTCACAACAAGCACTTCTTGATTCAGCTAAACCAACTATCTATCTTCATCTTCACTGCACCTTCAGTAATTAGTTGACAGCAGTTTAATGTGTTGCTTCCTCTTCTGTTTTTATGTTCTTTTGAGTTTACGTATTTTTATATTCATTAATTCTCATTTTAGTGGGGTTTGGGGATGAAGTACTGATAAATATAGTTCAGTACACCATATTTAGTTGACACATAATTTTTAAAGCTGTCTTTTGCTTTTATTACCTCCATTTTCTAAATTAAACACTTTGCTGGGCTTCTCATCTTGCTTTACAATTATTATGGGACAGAAGCATTTCACATGAGATTCTTAGCTAACGCTTCTCTCAAAAGATATATTGCATTCTTGTCTGTTACATCGTTTAGAATTTACATAGTTTCATTTGCTAGTATTTCAGTAATAGTCCTTGCATTGCTTTACTGCAGATTCAACCTTCACAACATACTGTAAAAACACAAACCCACCACTGAATCCTTGATCTTGTGATTGGCGCTTAATGCCACCAGATGGCGAGCATGAGCCCTTGTCAGACAGTTAAGGCAAGAAACTTGAAGTGGGTGCTTTTTTCATATTTTATATAATCAAACTAGAGTACCTAAATTTGAAACAGCCAGCTTTTGAAAAAGCTGGTAATGGTTGTATTGCAGCAGAAAATCATAGGCTTTGGACTCAAATGGGCTTGAGTTCCAATCCTGCTTGTAATTGCTACTCTATGGTGTTAAACATAAGTTTCATAGTTTATTAGAGCTTCCTTATCCTTAGAACTGGGATAGTAATACCTTTTTGTGTAATTGCAGGGATTAGATGAAACAATGTATGGAAAACCCCTAGCCTAGTGACTGGCACTTGGTATTCAATAAACATTAACCCACTTTCTGTCACTTCCTTTTCTTAGAACTCCTACTTCCTTTCTTATTCAAGAGTTTATGTGTCTAAAACTTGGTAATACAATCTTTTGTAAAAGTCTGTTGTAAGCTCTTAGCACTGATAAACTCAATTTAAACCGCACAACATCCCTGTAAGGTATAGTTAATGACTAGGAAAAAAGCTAATGATTCTATCTTTCCCCTCCATTTAAAACACATCCAAGAGTGCACAAATACTAAATGATCACCCAAATGTTACACTTCTCTTCATTCTGAATCTTTGCCTGAAGCCAAGTGCCCATGTTGTGATTTGCTGTTAAACTTAAAACTGTTGCAGTACTCTCTATATGTAATACAATCTTTTGTAAAAGTCTGTTGTAAGCTCTTAGCACTGATAAACTCAAACCACACAACATACCTATAAAGAAATTATTAATTTTATCTGTATTTTAAAGATGGAGAAACTGAAGCACAGAGAGATTGTTAATTCACTTGGGACACATAGCTTAAATGCCATTTCTCATTTCTTTCTTTTTTTTTTTTTTTTTTTTTTTAAAGAGAGAGGGCCTTACTCTGTGTCCCAGGCTAGAGTGCAGTGGCATGATCCTAGCTCATTGTAACCTCAAACTCCTGGCCTCGAGTGAGGCTCCTGCCTAGGAGTAGCTAGGACTGCAGGTGCATACCACCACACCTGGCCTTTTTTTTTTTTTTTTTTTTTAATATGGAGTCTCGCACTATCGCCCAGGCTGCAGTGCAGTGACACAGTCTCTACTTACTGCAGCCTCTGCCTCCTGGATTCAAGTGATTCTCCTGCCTCAGCCTCCCGAGTAGCTGGGATTACAGATGGACGTCACCATGCCTGGCTGATTTTTGTATTTTTAATAGAGATGGGGTTTCATCATGTTGGTCAGACTGGCCTCGAACCCCTGATCTCAGGTGATCTGCTTGCCTCGGCCTCCCAAAGTGCTGGGATTATAGGTGTGAGCCACCGCGCCCAGCCCTATTTTTCTTTTCTTTAAAAGAGGCTTTTACTTTAAAAAAAAAAAAAAAAAATTATTATTTATCAAGTTTTTTTTTTTTTTTTAAATCATAGGGCAATTACCTTAGATCATCAAAATGCTTTCCAAGGTTGGTTGTTAATAAAATTGGAGTATTTGGTAGCTAATGCTTAATTGTATTTTGGGATTATCTTACTTTTCCCCCACTGTGTCTTTTCACTGTAATTTAAAATACATTTATGTTTTGGCCGGGAGCAGTGGCTCACGCCTGTAATCCCAGCACTTTGGGAGGCCAAGGCGGGCGGATCACGAGGTCAGGAGATTGAGACCATCCTGGCTAACACTGTGAAACCCCGTCGCTACTAAAAATACAAAAAAGTAGCCAGGCGTGGTGGCGGGCGCCTGTAGTCCCAGCTACTTGGGAGGCTGAGGTAGAAGAATGGTGTGAACCCGGGAGGCGGAGCTTGCAGTGAGCTGAGATGGTGCCACTGCACTCCAACCTGGGTGACAAAGCAAGACTCCATCTCAAAAAAAAAAAAAATTATGTTTTAATATTATGACAAAAGGACAAAAGCTCTGCTTATTTTGAGGTGAATGAACATAGGCACTTATCCTTTTTTAGTGTTTACTCTTTAGGGTTCATTTTCTTGGGTACCACTACATTTCTTTCAGTGAAGTAAGCCAGTTATATTGTCAGGGAGCAAACAATAAAGAGGTTGGAGGGAAGAGTTTATAATTTTTTTTCTTGTTATTTTCAGTCAGAACTACTTCCTTTTGAAATGTATTTTTTTCCATCTCCAGTGGCTGAGCGGAGGGTATCTTGATTTGAGGTCCCTGAGTAGCAGATGGTTTGTGTTGAGAGTAACTGATTAAAGAGCCCTGGTTTGTTTTTTTTTTGGGTTTTTTTTGTTTTTTTTTTTAATCATTCCAGGTCTTGTCATGTCTTAGGAAGTTTGAGCCTGTAGCCCAACTGAGTGGATTGTTATTCCATATTAATATGGTCTTTGAGATATCAAAAGTTAAATATGTATGAACACATGAATTACGTTTTCACGCTTTCTCTTTTTTTCCTCCAGATAGCACAACGATAGAAAAATTAAGAGCTATTTGTTTAGACCATGCCAAACTTGGGGAAAGCAGCCTTAGTCCATCTCTTGACTCGCTTTTCTTTGGTCCTTCAGCCTCACAAGTGCTATATCTAACAGAGGTTGGTTTTTTTGTTGTTGTTGTTTTGTTTTAATTTATTCTGTGTTCTTTAAATTTGACCTTTCATATGGTAAGGTGAATGATTTGGGTAAAATTGTAATGAAATAGTTTTGAAATGAAATATTAATTTGAAATAAATAATAGATGGTCAAGAATTTCTTGGCAGTGACAATAGTACAAATAGAAGTTTGTTTGTTTGTTTGTTTTTAATCTTTTAATACAGCCCTCTCCCCCTCTTCTCTATTTTTCCAGGTAGTCTATGCCTTGTTAATGCCTGCTGGTGCACCTCTGGCTGATGATTCCTCTGATTTTCAGTTTCACTTCTTGAAAAGTGGTGGCCTACCCCTTGTACTGAGTATGCTAACCAGAAATAACTTCCTACCAAATGCAGATATGGAAACTCGAAGGGGTGCCTACCTCAATGCTCTTAAAATAGCCAAGCTTTTGCTAACTGCCATTGGCTATGGTCACGTTCGAGCTGTGGCAGAAGCTTGTCAGCCAGGTGTAGAAGGTGTGAATCCCATGACACCGGTAATACAGACTTTTAAAAAATCTTTTTATAATAGTAGATAGCAGTTTTTAAAGTAAAACTAATTAGTGTTTTAAATGTAGAGTTCAAGATTGACTCAGTGTTCAAAGTACCTTATTTCAGAGGTTTTCTTTATGATGTTTGTATTAAAAGTGCAAATACTTTTCGCTGACTGCTAATAATATGAGGGTAGTTTCTCCCTGCCCACTTAAATCTCTCTTGACTTTCAATTATTTTAAACCTAACAAAAACTCCATGTGAATCTCTTATTAACTTGTGCCTGGCAGATATATAAAGACACAGATTGTAATAAGAGATGTAATTGGTTTATCTAGTTGCTTGTTTCCCTTCCCACCTTGGGCTTAAACCCAAGTTCTGAGCTTATTCTGACTCTGTGTCTGCCTTGGTGGCATTCTTGATCTATGTCACAAAAAATTCTCAAGACATACCGGAATTTGATACTTATTTATAAGAGATCAAACTATGCTTTTAATTCTAAGTAAAATTTCATAAACATCATAAATGATTGTTTTACTAAGTTACTGATAGAAGGTAAAAACTTCAGGGATAAAGATTTTCTTCTTTAGAAATGGCTTAGGTTTCAATTGGGGAGATCAGAATGTTGATAATTATGGTAATATCACATATAGTTGTTTTAGCTGTGATAGTATTGTGGTTATGTTTAAAAGGAAGAGCCCCCTATATTTTTGAAGTGATTGCTGAGATACTTCCAGGTGAAATTATATGATATCCAGGATTTGCTTAAAAACAATCCTGGGGTGGAGAAGTGATGGAAAGCAAGGGAAGATAGATTAAACAGTTTGGTCCACTGGTGATAATTCCTGAAGCTAAATAATATGTACATGGGAGTTAATTATACTACTTTGAACACTTTGGTGTGTGTTATGAATTTTCTGTAAAAAAAATGGCTCAAATTTTATATTGTTTTGTATCACAGGTCCCATCTTTGTTAGGATTTTTTTTTTTTTTAAAGTAGTTTTTATTAGGTAAGTAAAAAGGCAGCTTCTTGTTAGGATAAAAACAGATTTTTGTCATGATCCCTGACACAGATGCTCAATGAAGTACGCAGAAAACAATTACATGTATCCACTTTCACCTTTCTTCAATATTTATTCAGAGTATGTGCCACTATGGATACAGAGGTACATAATAACCTCTAATCTCAATGAGCTCACAGTAGGGAGCCCAGTGCAAAATTAGTAATATAGAAATATCTTAAAATAATATTGTAGAAATATTTACAGTATATACATAGGAGGGGAGTTGCAACTTGAAGGCAGTTAGAATTACCTCGCTAACAATTACTTAATGAAATTAATCTGTCACTGATTTAACAACTTGATTATACTGTTAAGTAAAAACTAGGGTACCTTTTGTACATTAGTCCTCTTACTGCTTTTTCAGTATTCCTTAATTTTTCTTTTTTTCAAAGCAAAACGTGATAATAATGGGGAATACAAGCAGTGTCTACCCAAGGCATGTACATAAAAGACATACAATACTTTACTGAGTCTCTAGAAGGAACCAGGCTATTTAGTTATCATTATCCCCTGCAAGTTAAGCTGAGCCCAGATTTAGAGACACGAGTTGATTGCTCTAGAATGAGGATTTGCAGACACATGCCACTACAGTGCGCAAGAAAGAGAGGAAGCCCACTTTGTTGGCAGTGCTTTTCGTGTAGGTTGCCACAGGTTCTATAATGTGTATATGCAAGGCAGTCGTTCTGAGGGAGTGGGTGATGAATGAAGAGCAAATGGTTAGGTCTGGTTATGTACAAATTATTTACTCCAAATAAAATGGTTAACTTTTTTCAGATCAACCAAGTTACCCATGATCAAGCAGTGGTGCTACAAAGTGCCCTTCAGAGCATTCCTAATCCATCATCCGAGTGCATGCTTAGAAATGTGTCAGTTCGTCTTGCTCAGCAGATATCTGATGAGGTTAGTTTTATCAAGACTTCTGTCACAATTTTAACTTTCCTAGGCCCACTTATTTTAATCACTGTCTCATCCTTTAGATAATGTTCCCTTAGTATCAGTTTTGTCTACTATTAATATTAGTACTTTCTATTTTTAATCAACTATATGTATAATAAACAGCATCCTTTTAAAGTGTACAGATTGGGTGATTTTTTTTTTTTTTTTTTTTTTTTTTGAGACAGAGTCTCACTCTGTTGCCCAGGCTGGAGTACAGTGGTGCCATCTTGGCTCACTGCAACCTCAGCCTCCAGAGTAGCTGGGATTACAGGTGCCCCCCCGACCATGCCCAGCTATTTTTGTATTTTTAGTAGAGATGGGGGTTTCACGATGTTGGCCAGGCTGGTCTTGAACTCCTGACCTCAGGTGATCCGCCTGTCTCAGCCTCCCAGAGTGCTGGGATTGCAGGCATGAGCCACCATGCCCGGCCCAGATTCAGTGAATTTTGGCATATATGTGTGAAAATACTGCTGCGGTCAAAACCGAGTATTTTCATCACTCTTTATGCCCTTTTGCAGTTTATTCTTTCCCCAGGTAACCACTGCTCTTTTTGTCCCTAGAGAGTGTTTTTTGTCTTCTAGAGTTTTATATAGATGGATTATAGTATGTGTTCTTTTGTGTTGGGCTTCTTTCACTAAGAATAATGACTGAGAATTACCTATGTTGTGTGGATCAGTAGTTCATTCCTTTTTATTGCTAACTAGTACCCATATGAATATTCCACATTTTGTTTATCCATATTACTTGGTGAAGGAGAGTTGGATCGTTTTCCCTTCTTGGCTGTGAATAAAGCTGATGTGAACATTGTGTACAAGTGTTTGTATAGACATAAGTTTTCATTTTTCTTGGATAAGAAACTACAAGTGGAAAGATTGTCATCTTTGTAGTATTAAAATATAATAGTAAAGAGCTAGATAACTTGGGAAGCATACTTTGCTGTATTGCTGTTTAAAGGCTGGAGGTGGGGAATAAGCCAGGTGTAGTGACAGATGCCTGGAGTTCCACCTACTTGGGAGCCTGAGGTAGGAGGATCTCTTGAGCCCAGGAGTTCAAGTTTGTAGTGAGCTGTGATCACACCACTGTACTCTAGACTGGGTGACAGAGCCAGAGGGCTCCCCCCAAACCTTTTTTGTTTTCTTTTTTTCTTTTTTTTTTTTTTAAAGACAGAGGCAACTTGGGAATTTAAAAGACAATGATACTACACAGTAATTCCTGTTTCCTTTACAAGGTGAAACACTTTTGTTTTTCTAAACATAATTTCACTCTCATTCTATCAACAGTTCTATTTACTCATTATCTTGCAGGCTTCAAGATATATGCCTGATATTTGTGTAATTAGAGCTATACAAAAAATTATCTGGGCATCAGGATGTGGGTCGCTACAGCTAGTATTTAGCCCAAATGAAGAAATCACTAAAATTTATGAGAAGGTAAGAATTATCACAGAACTGTATTCCTTGTAAGCAAATGTTTCTTAATTGTGCATGTGGTTTGATTTTTATTAGGTTTGCTATTTTTAAAAATTCAATCACTTGCATCTTAATGGTTGAAAATTAACTGGTAGCTATATTGAGAATATGGTAAAATTTTACTTTGAAAATGAAGTACTTGGCCGGGCGCGGTGGCTCAAGCCTGTAATCCCAGCACTTTGGGAGGCCGAGACGGGCGGATCACGAGGTCAGGAGATCGAGACCATCCTGGCCGACACGGTGAAACCCCGCCTCTACTAGAAAATACAGAAAACTAGCCGGGCGAGGTGGCGGGCGCCTGTAGTCCCAGCTACTCGGGAGGCTGAGGCAGGAGAATGGTGTGAACCCGGGAGGCGGAGCTTGCAGTGAGCTGAGATCCGGCCACTGCACTCCAGCCTGGGCGGCACAGCGAGACTCCGTCTCAAAAAAAAAAAAAAAGAAAATGAAGTACTTAAGAATCCTGCTCTGGGGCTGCTTTTTAAATGAAATTGCCTTTTTCTGCTTCTTGTGGGGGTCAGATATAATTATCTCATACTAAATTTGCTTTATCCCGTTTTCCTTTTTCTTTTATCATCTTTCTGTCCTGCGTAAATTTTGGTTTGTCAGTTATGGTATGGCATTTAAGTGTTTTTTTTTTTTTATTTATTCTCTTGAAGCAGTCAAAAATAAGACTGTTAACCAATTAGGTATCATTCCTGACCTTCTATTAGATTAAGCAAATTATCTACAGAAGAGAAAATGTGGTTGGCTTTTTCATTTATCATGTATACCTGCTCCTGATGCTACATATTTAGAAGGAAAAATTGAGTTACAGGAACTTCCCTGGCTTGGTAGAGCTTCCTTTACATGGCCAACATAACCCTGATTCGCCTAGGATATATGTTGATGTTCCATAGTATTTGTCTGGCACAGCCCTAGGTATTCATTCAGTATATTAACTGAATACTTACTCTGTTTCAGGCATGTACTATAGTTACTACTTTTGGATTAATGAAGTCAGATTAGAATTCATTAGGCACCTCCCCAAGCATATTTTAGGTTGTAAGTCTTTGATACCCTTCCTGAATAGTCAAAAACAATTGATTTTGAATAAAATGGCACAATAGGCAAGCAACATAATGGAACTAGTCAAAAGTACCTAAGTGCTATTGTGGTTCTTGAGAGAGGATTGGTTGTTGGTTCAGAAGTAAACAACTCAGAAAGTCTCAAAAAAAAAATAGGTAGTGTGCTCCTCCAACCCTCCTTGAGACATAGGAAAATAATGGAATTAGACTTTATTTTCTATTATAGTCATTTCCGGACTATTCTAAAGGGGCCTCAAGAGTTACATGCAGCCTTGGAGAGGCTGAGGCCAGGTGGTTTAAGTGAGTAGGTGAGTTTTAAGCACTAAATAGAAGTCGTATAAGATTTTTCTTAACCTCTTTGGGTAATTTGTTCTTGATTATAATTTTACAGACCAATGCAGGCAATGAGCCGGACTTGGAAGACGAACAGGTTTGCTGTGAAGCATTGGAAGTGATGACCTTATGTTTTGCCTTGATTCCAACAGCCTTAGATGCTCTTAGTAAAGAAAAGGCTTGGCAGACATTCATCATTGACTTACTATTGCACTGTCACAGCAAGTATGTGTCTTTTATAATTGTAAGAAACTTACTTTTGTAAACGGAGTGAATTAATTTAGGCTGGTAAAATGTGTCCCAAAAATTAAATATTTATTGTCTCTATAGCATATTGGTATTGAGGAAAATAGTGTTTTGTTTAACCTAAATTTGTTTGGTTTTAGTCTCTGCAAATGCCAATATTAATTGTCAAAGCATGATTTTTTTTCTAATTCTAGAATTTAGTTTTACCTAGGAGGTATATAGGTTAGCCTGTTTCTAAAAATCTAGTTGGCAAGATTTAAATCATATAGGATATTAGCCTCCTATCTTAGATTCCTAGATGCCAGGTTTTTTTTAAAGCCAAACAGAATTTGATATGAAATTTGTAAGACAGGGTCATTGTAAGAACTTTTGCAGTTTACACTGAGAATAAAGATAAGTTATGAAGCTCATGTTTCCATTTCAAGAGCATTTAATCAGTGGCAGTAATTTTGTTTTGGGCTTCTTTTTTGTGCAAGTCAGTCAGATTTATAGAAAATGTTGGTTTCCATCCTCATGTATCAGTCTGATCCTGACCTTCGTATATGGTGACTTTATAAACTTGAGCTCTAATAGCGTCACCATTATATGTAATTAATCTGTTTTATCTATATTTTGTGAAAAGACACAAAATGTGTACTTTCATCGTTCGGTCACATGCCATTCAATAATGACAAAATTCATTGATGAAAGGTTAATGTAAAGTCACAATAAGCCATTTGTTGAAATGAAGCATAGTGATAAGTAAAGTTTTAAAAATGTACATACTGTGGGGGATAGGGTTCAACTTGCCCACTCAAGAGGATGTAGAGTCTGAAGTGGGAATGTCACTTTAGAGTCTAAAGTGATTTAGTGGATTTAAAGTATGAATGTCACTTACTTTAAGAAGTTCCTTGGTGTAAGTTCTTTGAAGACATCCAGTTCAACCTATTCAGAAACTCTTTTAACAGGATCCCCACAAATCAGATTGGGCGTGCTATCTCCTTGAGAAGACAATTCTGCACATTGGAAAAGATAAATAGGTTTAGTAAGTCTAGTTCCATTTAGTGATACATACATGTGGGAATGGTGAGGATAGGAAAGATGATTAGCCAACAGTTTTAATGATGTCAAACCTAGAGGGTAGCAAGTTTCTTATTCTATGTTGATTTTTTTTTTTTTAATAATTAAATTAGGGGCCGGGCGCGGTGGCTCAAGCCTGTAATCCCAGCACTTTGGGAGGCCGAGACGGGCGGATCACGAGGTCAGGAGATCGAGACCATCCTGGCTAACACGGTGAAACCCCGTCTCTACTAAAAAATACAAAAAACTAGCCGGGCGAGGTGGCAGGCGCCTGTAGTCCCAGCTACTCAGGAGGCTGAGGCAGGAGAATGGCGTAAACCCGGGAGGCGGAGCTTGCAGTGAGCTGAGATCCGGCCACTGCACTCCAGCCCGGGCGACAGAGCAAGACTCCGTCTCAAAAAAAAAAAAAAAAAAATATTTAAATTAGGAACTTATTTCACCTCTTAGTCTAGTAACCGTTAAGGAACTTGGTTTAACAGGGTTTTTTGCCCTCTACCCTTTATGAAAATTACCCTTATATAAGTCAGAACCATTTTGCCTCTCTCTTCCCTGAAACTTGCATGCAGTGTGGTAAAGTACTGTAGAAAGCATGTTATCTCATTATGTCACCGTATTGTCTGCAATAATAAAGAGGGTGTTCTAAGTTAGGATTTTTTTGAGTTTTAAGTACCTGATTTTTATAAATATCTGAATACCTATGTAGGTTCAAAATCCATTATTTCCCGTTTGTAAGAATTTGTCAGCAAGTCCGACTTGGATATTAATCATTGGCATTAATATTCTAAAATCTGAATCCCCAGGCCAGGCGCGGTGGCTCACACCTGTAATCCCTGCACTTTGGGAGGTTGAGGCAGGTCAGGAGTTCTAGACCAACGTGGCCAACATGGTGAAACCCCGACTCTACTAAAAATACAAAAAATTAGTTGGGCTTTGTGGTGGGCACCTGTAATCCCAGCTACTTGGGAGCCTGAGGCAGGAGAATCGGTTGAACCTGGAAGGCGGAGGTTGCAGTGAGCCGAGATCACGCCATTGTACTCCAGCCTGGACAATAAGAGTGAAACTCCGTGTCAAAAAAAAAAAAAAAAAAAATCTGAATCCCCAAATACATACTGGCCCCAGGGGTTTCAGATAAGGGATTGTGAGCTGTGTACAAGTCTGCCCCTCAGATAGAGTTTATAATCCTACAGTAACATTTAAGCATAGTTACTTACAAGGTACTTCTCACTTAATCCCTATAGCAACTCAGAAGTAGACTTTGCTGATGGAGAGGCACAAGGACTGTAGAAATTAAATGACTGACAAGGACATAATCATCACTAAATGCTAAAACTAAGACTGAAGGCTTTCTACCTCTTGAGTTCTGACATTTCTGCCACACAAATTGGGCTCTGGGTGTAATTATAATCCACCAGCAAATATGTGAATCCCTGTGTATGTGCTTGGCCATTAAAACCAAAGTCAAATAAGGCAGTTCTTGCATTCAAGCAACTTTGAGACAGAAATTGGTGCCATAAAAGGTAAAATACTTTGAGAATTGGAAAGGGAATATCTTACTTTCTACCTGGAAGGAGCAAAAGTGAAGGTTTTGTGCTGGATGTAGCATGTGAGCTCGTGTTTGGGTAGGATTTATATGTGCATCAAAGTAGAAGATGGTCATTGCCAATGTTCTCTCTCTCTCTCTCTCTCTCTCTCTCCCTCTCCCTCTCCCTCTCCCTCCCCGCCCCCCTCTTCTCCCAGTTATGTGGCTTTTATTTCATGTGTCTTTGGACTCCATACACTTTCCTCCTCATGGTCTACCCTCATCTAAGCAGTCTGTACCCATTGCCTGGACAATCATAGTATCCTTGATCTTCCCACCTGTAGTGTTGTACTCTTCTAATCTGTTCACTACACAGCAAGCAGAGTACTCTCTAGAAAATATGATCATGTTGCTTTCCTGCTTAAAATCTTTCCATGTCTTCCCATTATCTTTGAATTAAGTTCAGACTTTTAAATTTGGCTTATAAGCACTCCATAATTTGGTCCCTGCTTCTACTTACTCAGAAGTTTCAACTTAAATGCCACATATTCTAGAAACTTTTCCTTATCCCTAAACTAGGAAAGGTTTCCTTGACCTCTGTTCCTATTAGATGGTCTGCTTCCACATCATGACACTGACTTTATTTTATTATAATTAGTTGCAATGGATTTAAATTCTTTTAGATAAATGATATTCTTTTCTGCTGTTTCCACAGCCTGTTGTTTTATTCCCTGCCTAGTTAACTCACTTATGTTACCTCTCTGATCCGTGAAAGCATTTGACTTTGCCACTCCTGGGATAGTGCTTTCAGAGCAGAGCTGAGTAGTTGGTTTAATGTTTAGAAAAGGAGTCAAGGATAATACTGTAAAGGAGGTTAGTGGGAGTCAGTTTGACAGAAGGCCTATGGTGCTAAGGTCTAAGCAGTGTTTGATTTTAATGTGGTGTAGGCAGTCTCATGTGTATGTTTGGTAAATATTGATCAAATACCTGTTGTATACAAGACACTACCTACTGTGGATATGGCAAAACGGACAAAATCTTAGCCTTCTAGGAGCTTACATGCCAAAAGGGATGGGAGAAGAGAAGACATACGAGAAGTATATCAGATAGGAATAAGTGCTATGGGAGTGACATGTAAAGCAGGAAAAGGGGCTGTGTAGTACGGGGCATGAGTGGAGTTCAGTTTTTTATAGGGTGGTTGAAGAAGACTTCACAAAGGTGAAAGCTTTGTTTAGAGGTCACCTTTTATCATTACCTTTCAGAGCAAAGTAATAATCCATGTGGCTCGTGGGGAAAGTGTATTTTAAGCAGAAAAAAACAACATATATATGTCCAGCCATGTCAAGAACATGCCTGACATGTGAAAGAACAGCAGGGAAACTGGAGTGGATGGAACAGAGGCGGTAGGGGATGGGGAGTAAAGTCAGAGAGGATAACAAACACCGAATGAGGGTTTTTATAGGTCATCATGAAGACATTGACTTTGATCCTAAGTGAGATGGGAATCTTTCAGAGGGTTTTAAGCAGAGAAATGATGTGCTCCTCCTTAACTTTGTAAGTTTATTCTGGTTAAGAATAGTATGTAGGATAGCAGGAAAAGCAAGCTATTTTATGAATTCAAATGAAAGATGACAGTGGGCTGCATGCAGTGGTTCATGGTTGTAGTCTCAGCACTTTGGGAGGCCAAGACAGGAGAATCACTTGAGACCAGAAGTTCGAGACCAGCCTGAGCAACATAGTGGGACCTGTCTCTAAAGAAAATAGAAAAAATAAGCCGGGCATGGTGCACATGCATGTAGTCCCAACTACTCAGGAGGCTAAGGTGGGCAGATACCTGAGCCCAGGGAGGACGAGGCTACTGTGAGCTGTGATCGTGCCACTGCACTCTAGCCTGGGTGACAGAGCGAGACCCAGTCTCAAAAAAATAATTTTTTTTTTTAGCTGGATGTGGTAGCATGCACATTTAGTCCTAACTACTCAGGAGGCTGAGGTGGGAAGATTGCTTGAACCCAAGAGTTTGAGGTTACAGTGAGCTAGGATCATGCCACTAAACTCCAGCCTGCGTGACAGAGGGAAACCCTGTCTAAAATAAAAGGGACTGACTATCGTGAAGATAGAGGCAACAGGATTAGTTGACAGAAATATATTTCTTTTGAAGCACTGTAGAAGTCTGCATTTGCTCAGGAAAGTTTTATCAGGAATTGATAAGCATCAACTTTTTATTGCCCCCCTCGCCCCCACATTTGGGCTGCATACCTAGCTTGTTGAAAAATTAGTAAACCAAAGCAGTGGGAATAACATATACCTTTGAAAATCTGATTAAGTTATGGGCTTGTTCCCAGAAAACTAGATATGCCTAACTTTGGTTTACTTGGGTCCCCCCCCAAACTCTACCTCCAAAAATTTTAGGGGCTTCTGAATCCCTCTGATTTATAGGCCTATGGACTGTTTTCAGAAACCTAAGATACCCTCTAGGGAGGGAAGTTAGTACACAGAATGTATGCTGTCAGGTTCTTTACATTTGTACTTTAAATTAGGTTCTAAGGGCTGGGCTCAGAGGCTCACGCCTGTAATCCCAGCACTTTGGGAGCCCGAGGCGAGCGGATCACCTGAGGTCGGGAATTCGAGACCAGCCTGACCAACATGGAAAAACCCTGTCTCTACTAAAAATACAAAATTAGCCAGGTGTGGTGGCATATACCTATAATCCCAGCTACTCAGGAGGCTGAGGCAGAGAATCGCTTGAACCTCAGAGGCGGGGGTTGCAGTGAGCTGAGATGGTGCCATTGCACTCCAGCCTGGGCAACAAGAGCGAAACTCTGTCTCAAAAAATAAATAAATAAATAAAAATAGGTTCTGAGTTACCTAGTAACTAGCACAAAGACAGAAATGTAGTTTTCCATGAAATGCAGTTTGTGATGTCTGTAAGGTATTCACAAATGCTTAGCAGGTACTTGTTGAGCATCTTCCATGTGTCATACGTTGTTCTAGGTGCCAGGACCTCTGGCATCAAGAAAGCCCCTACCCTGAAAGAGCTTGCTTTGTAATGGAGATAAACTACACATTTGATAACTGGTTCTTGAGCTCCCCCTATATGCCAGATACTATTCTAGGTTCCAGAGGCACAATGTTAACTAAATAGATGATGTCTCTGCCCTCTTGGAGCATTTTATTCTAGTAAGATCTATATAGTACATAACGCAGTTTTTTAAAAAGATAGATCCGTGATTCCCAGATCTGAGAATCATGAGACAAGTCTTTCCCAAGGGTCATCAGAGAGAAAATATGGTATTGTGGTTCTCAATCTTTTTTTTTTTTTTTTTTTTTTTTTTTTTTTGAGATGGAGTCTCGCTCTGTCACCAGGCTGGAGGAGTACAGTGGCATGATCTTGGCTCACTGCAGCCTCCGCCTTCCAGGTTCAAGCAATTCTGCCCCAGCCTCCAAAGTAGCTGGGATTACAGGCGTGCACCACCACGCCCGGCTAATTTTTGTATTTTTAGTAGAGACAGGGTTTCACCATGTTGGCCAGGATGGTCTTGACCTCTTGACCTCGTGATCCATCTGCCTTACCCTCCCAAAGTGCAGGGATTACAGGCATGAGCCACCGTACCCAGCCTGTGGTTCTCAATCTTTAGTGCACATCAGATTCACCTTAAGAGTTTATTAACACATTGCTGGGCCCCACCTCCAGTATTTCTGATTCAGGAGGTCTGCATTGGAGCCTGAGAATTGGCATTTCTAACAAGTTCCCAGATACTGATGTTGCTGCTCTGGGGACCGTGCTTTTGGAACTGCCAGTACGGTATAAGGCAGCAGTTCCCAACCCTTTTGGCACCAGGGACCAGTTTCATAGAAGACAGTTTTCCATGGATCAGGGAGGTAGTGGGGGATGGTTTCAGGATGAAAGGATTCCACCTCAGATCATGAGGCATTAGATTCTCATAAGGGGCACATAAGCTAGAAGAACCCTTGCATGTGTAGTTCAGTAGGGTTTGCGCTCCTGTGAGATTCTAATGCTACCGCTGATCTGACAGGAGGCAGAGCTCAGGCCATAATGCTCACTCGTCCTTCTGGCCTGGGGTTTGGGGACCCCTGGTATAAGAGACATATGCCACAATAGCCTTACTGTGGTTACTACAGAATTTCCACAGAGCTGTTGTGCAAAACCATAGTTGAATAAAAATTCTGTGGAAGGCCAAAAAGATGCATAAAGTTTATTGTAGTAGAGCATTTGGTATATAGAGGAACATTTCCAGCCTGTTCCAAGAAAGAGGTGTTAGAAGATAGTATCCCTCAAACTCTTAGTGTCAATTTGAGGTTATAGTCCTGGACATACAGCTTAAGTTCGTGTATTATGTGGTGCTGGCTTGAGTGCTTGGTGTGTGTAGGTAGAGTAATCCTGTATCCTTACTATTAATTTATCTCCCTCTTATGCTCCCCCCACCCCTCCTCCCCAAGAGGGAACAATGTTACAATCATTTTTTTTAAATTGGAATAATGTATTAAATGTGAAACATTTTTATTTCAGAACTGTTCGTCAGGTGGCACAGGAGCAGTTCTTTTTAATGTGCACCAGATGTTGTATGGGACACCGGCCTCTACTTTTCTTCATTACTCTACTCTTTACTGTTTTGGGGGTGAGAGACTTTTTAAAATATGCCTATCAATTCAATGTGATTCATTCTTTAAACAAGAAGCATTCAGAAATTTGTGGTTTTAGCTTGCATTAAAGTCAGGACAGTCTATATTTAATAAATGAAGTACTACTTAATTTCCCATACTGTGGTAGTCCTCTAGTTAACTCTGGGTTTTTTAAAAAGTGGATTTTGAGGATAGACATGTAAATTGATATTATTCTACTTTGTTTCCAGAGCACAGCAAGAGAGAGAGCTAAACATTCAGGCGACTACTTTACTCTTTTAAGACACCTTCTTAATTATGCTTACAATAGTAATATTAATGTACCCAATGCTGAAGTTCTTCTCAATAATGAAATTGATTGGCTTAAAAGAATTAGGGTAAGTTGCAGATAATACTCCATTTATATGTCATTATTAATAAATAGAATGTTTTATTGATGGTTTATATTTTTTGAGCATTTTGGTTAAATGGAAAACTCCAAAGATTGATAAAAAGGGACCAAAGAATATACTCTGTATCGGTGGACATTAGTAACCTGCGATTCACAAAAATGAATACTATCTAGTTTTGTAAAATGAATTGCTTACTTGAGACTTGAAATACTGATGTTCAGCTTCTTTTATTTTAGCATTTTGGGCCTTTTCGCAAATTCTCATTTTAAAAAAAAGTATTCTTGAATTATGTCAAAAATAAGTCTGATAGAGCAGAACTTTTGATCATAACATCTGATACTTTTTACTTAGGCAAAATGATACAAGAATTTATTTCTGAAGAGTTTTGTAATTTTTAGCCTTCAAATTAGCATTTCTTCTAGTAGTTCATAAAGCCAATTTCTGGAAAGTTCTGAAGAAAACAAACTTGTTTGAATGGAAAGACTTAAGGAAATTATCTCATATCCCTCCAGCTCTGTCTTGTTCTGGCTCCTCTCTCCCTCTTTACCTCCCTTTCGTAAGCTAGACATTTGATCTCTCCTCCCCACCCCCAACCCCCCGCCTTTGGCAGGATGATGTTAAAAGAACAGGAGAAACGGGTATTGAAGAGACCATCTTAGAGGGCCACCTTGGAGTGACAAAGGAGTTACTGGCCTTTCAAACTTCTGAGAAAAAATTTCATATTGGTTGTGAAAAAGGAGGTGCTAATCTCATTAAAGTAAGTTCTGTGTTCTTGGTTGTAAGCTACATATCACAACCTTCTAAATGTTTATAATCAAATTAATTTATAGTAGTATCATGTCTTTGTACTTTCTTGATGTTTTCTCTTTTTAAAGAATGTTTATCAAATTTACAGTAATTTAAGAAATACAGTTATGCCTTACTTTATTCAAGAGACATTTCTAAATTTGTATTTAAATAAGATTTCATGGCTGGACTTGCTGGCCTCACGCCTGTAATCCCAGCACTTTGGGAGGCCGAGTCTGGTGGATGGCTTAAGCCCAGGAGTTGAAGACCAGCCTGGGCAACATGGTGAAACTCCTTATCTCCAAAAAAAAAAAAAAAAAAAAAATTAGCCAGGTGTGGTGGCACACACCCTTGGTCCCCAGCTACTTGAGAGGCTGAGATGGAAGGATCACCTGAGCCCAGGAGATAGAGGTTGCAGTGAGCCGAGAACGCACCACTGCACTCCAGCCTGAGGAACAGAGCAAGGCCCTGTGTCAAAATAAATAGATAAATAAATAAGATACTTTATAAAGTAATTGTTTAGTTTTTCTCTTTGGAAAATCTGAATTGTTCATTTCATTTAATGAGGCAAACCTCTGTTTTGTAAGAATGCATCTTCTATATCTTTAATGAGTTTCTTCATGTAGTAACACAAGGAAACAAAGTTTCATTTTTGTATATTTTATTTCTATTCAAAATGGGTTTAATTTGCTATGGACTTGATTAAAGGAGCAAACTTACTTAAAATAAAAATTTTGATAAGTACTACATTCAGTTCTTTCTTAATATTTACAGATTTATTTAACCTGGGAAATTAGGTATGTTAATGATAGAAAATAGTGTTTTGAAGGAAGATCTTTTTATTAGAAAATCCGAGTTTTCTGAGATGTAATAAGATCTTAAATTCCAATGATTTTAATTTTAAAATGATTTACTTACAAGAGACTTTTTTTCTAAAAATATATAGCATTGCTAATATGTAATCCCTTTTTCAACTTTTTAGGAATTAATTGACGATTTCATATTTCCTGCATCCAATGTTTACCTACAGTATATGAGAAATGGAGAGCTCCCAGCTGAACAGGCTATTCCAGTCTGTGGTTCACCACCTACAATTAATGCTGGTTTTGAATTACTTGTAGCATTAGCTGTTGGCTGTGTGAGGAATCTCAAACAAATAGTAGAATCTTTGACTGAAATGTATTACATTGGCACAGCAATAACTAGTAAGTATTTTTAATATAGTGTGATAATTGATCATTTCAGTGTTTCACAGTTCTGTTTTCCTGTTTTTCTTTCAGAAAATATTTCCAACTTATATATTTCTTTCAGTAACTAGTTTAACATTTTTAGTGAATGAATGTATAAGACCATTATAGGCCAGGCACAGTGGCTCAGGCCTGTAATCCCAGCACTTTGGAAGGCCAAGGTGGGTGGACCACCTGAGGTCAGGAGTTTGAGACCAGCCTGACCAACATGGCGAAACCCTGTCTCTACTAAAAATACAAAAATTAGCTGGGCGTTGTGGTGCGCACCTGTAATCCCAGCTACTCAGGAGGCTGAGACAGGAGAATTGCTTGAACCCAGGAAGTGGAGGTTACAGTGAGCCGAGATCGTGCCACTGCACTCCAGCCTGGGTGACAGAGCAAGACTCCATCTCAAAAAAAAAAAAAAAAAAGGAGAAATAAATAAGACCATTATAAGCAGACCACCTTGTATAGAAAAAAATTCAAACATTTGTTAAATGACATCCTATAAATGGTGTTGCTATTTGGCAAGATAAGTTTCATATCATGAAACCTGACATAAAATTCAAACTCCAGGTGAAAAAGTAGCCAAAGTAAATGCCGTAGAGTACAGACGTAAACTTTCTTTCTTTCTTTCTTTCTTTCTTTGAGACAGAGTTTCACTCTTGTTGCCTAGGCTGGAGTGCAGTGGCGGAATCTCGGCTCACTGCAACCTGTGCCTCTCAGGTTCAAGTGATTCTCCTGTCTCAGCCTCCCAAGTAGCTGGGGTTACAGGCACCTGCCACCATGCCCAGCTAATTTTGTATTTTTAATAAAGATAGGGTTTCACCATGTTGGCCAGGCTAGTCTCGTGGCTTCAGGTGATCCACCCGCCTCGGCCTCCCAAAGTGCTGGGATTACAGGTGTGAGCCACCACACCTGGCCCAGACTTAAAACTTTAAATTGCATGTATTGAAAAACCTTTCAGGTCCTCACTTAGAAGTTCCTTAACATTATGAGTTCGAAGAAAATCTGGCTTTGAAGATTAGAACATGAGAAGTTACCATTTTAGTGCACCTTATTTATGTTCTCATTTAATGCCCACATCAGGCGCATGAATAGGCTGCAGATTTCAGATCTTACAGATAAGGAATTGAAGCTCAAAAGGGCAAGGGCAATATAAAATATTAATAACAGAAAAAGCAGAAATAAGCATAGTTGGTGCTGTTTCGTTTTAAGAGAAAATCGCTATGTAGAACACTTAAGAATATAACTGATTATAGTAAATCTTTAAGAACATGTCAAATTACTTTTTAATGTGTTTCAGAATATTTGGAAGTTTTAAATAACATCTTAGGAATTTCTGAATAAATTGATTGCTTAAAAGGTTAGACCTTTAGCTGTCCTATCAAATCTATGTATGTGAGTTTTTTTTTTTTTAACTTAATGGGGGTTAATTTTTTGATCACGGATTGGAGTATAGTATAATGTTTGCATCGTTCGCTATCTGTCATTGTTCCCTGTCAACACATAAATATTTACCTAATTCATTTTTGGCCATGCAGTTTAGTATGATATAATTAACTGATCCCCTAGACAGTGATACTTAATGTTGTTTCCAGGTTTATACTAGGTAGAGGGAGATAGGAAGATGTGCAGTGATTTACAATTATCACAAATCTGTCTTGCTGCCTCCTCACAGTAGCATTATAGATATAGGAAAAGCAAGTGTTACTTTTATTATTACATTTACTAGGAAGAAACAAAGTCACCTAAAGGTGGGGGGAAAAAAGAGGTGATAAGCATCAGAACCAGGATGCGAGCCCATATGGTTTTAGGATTATTTAAAACTGAGGAAATTATAATGTGTTGATATATTTAGATAACATTTCATTCCTTGGCAAACTGAAGGCAAAAGTATAAAATATTAAGAAAGTGAAAAATGTCTAAAAGTAAAGATGCAAGTAAAGTTAGCATGTAGACATTAGCATTATACTATCTTGTACTTTTGAGACTGCTATAGAAGCAACATCATACAAAACGTGTTTGCGGGTGATTAGATAAGAAGCTACACAGCGGTGCTTGTTGCTGTATATTTTATTTTATTTTATTTTATTTATTTTTTATTTTTATTTATTTATTTTTTTTTGAGACGGAGTCTCGCTCTGTCGCCCGGGCTGGAGTGCAGTGGCCGGATCTCAGCTCACTGCAAGCTCCGCCTCCCGGGTTTATGCCATTCTCCTGCCTCAGCCTCCCGAGTAGCTGGGACTACAGGTGCCCGCCACCTTGGCTGGCTAGTTTTTTGTATTTTTTAGTAGAGACGGGGTTTCACCGTGTTAGCCAGGATGGTCTCGATCTCCTGACCTCGTGATCCGCCTGTCTTGGCCTCCCAAAGTGCTGGGATTACAGGCTTGAGCCACCGCGCCCGGCTGTTGCTGTATATTTTAGATTGTTTGAAGATGAAGTGCAAACACAGAACACTGCTTCAGGTTGCTCTAGGGTTAGTGGAATTATGGGTAGTAGAGTTATTACCAGGGTTGCTTTGTCAGCATAATAGAGTTTGAAAGGACAAAATGGCTGTGTTCATGCTACAGAATCTTTTCTTCTCTCAGCTTGTGAAGCACTTACTGAGTGGGAATATCTGCCACCTGTTGGACCCCGCCCACCCAAAGGATTCGTGGGGCTGAAAAATGCCGGTGCTACTTGTTACATGAATTCTGTGATTCAGCAACTCTACATGATTCCTTCCATTAGGAATGGTATTCTTGCCATTGAAGGCACAGGTAGTGATGTAGATGATGATATGTCTGGAGATGAGAAGCAAGACAATGAGGTAAATTTGAGTTACCATTTCTGTTTTCTGTGTTTTAAGTTATGATACCAGATATTATTCTCTCTTAAGAGAGTATTATGCTTTCATCAAACGTGTTAAAGTAGATTTGAAAGTAGGGATGGGCTGGGCACACACCTGTGGTCCCAGCTACTCAGGAGACTAAAGCAGGAGGATTGCTTGAGCCTGGGAGCTTGAGGCTGCAGTGAGCCGTGATCATGCCACTGCACTCCAGCCTGGGTTACAGAGTGAGACCCTGTCTCAGAAAAAAAAAGAAAAGGTAAGTAGGGATGGACTTCTCCCAGCCAGCGTGAACTGCTACCTCTTAACATAGTATAGTGCTCACTACCTACCAGACTTTAAACTGCAGTTAATTTTTAGAATAGTTTATACGTTTCTTTTGTTGTTGTTGTTGAGAGTTGAGATGGAGTCTCGCTCATTGCCCAGGCTGAAGTGCAGTGGCGCCATCTCGGCTCACTGCAAGCTTCACCTCCCAGGTTCGTGCCATTCTCCTGCCTCAGCCTCCTGAGTAGCTGGGACTACAGGCGCCCGTCACCACGTGTGGCTAATTTTTTGTGTTTTTAGTAGAGGCGGGATTTCACTGTGTTAGTCAGGATGGTCTCGATTTCCTGACCTCATGATCCGCCCACCTCGGCCTCCCAACGTGCTGGGATTACCGGCGTGAGCCGCCACGCCTGTCCCAATAGTTCCTACATTTCTAAAGCAACAGTAGGTATTAAATACATTTACATTGTTGTACACTATCACCACCACCCATCTCCAAAACCCTTCATATTGCAAAACTGAAACTAGCCATTAAGCTACTCCCCACAGCCTCTGACAACTACTCTTCTTTTTGTCTCTATGCTTGACTACTCTACATACCTCATATAAGTGAAATCATACAGTATTTGCCTTTTCATAGCTGGTTTATTTCATTTTAAAGTCTAAGTAATATTCCATTATATGTATATACCACATTTTGCTTATCCATTCATTTGTCAAAGGACATTTGGGTTGCTTCCCTATTTGAGCTATTGTGAATAAGGCTGCCATGAACATAAATATACAGATACCTGTTTGAGGTCCTGTTTTCAGTATTTCCAGTTATATGCTCAGAAGTGGAAGTACTAGATCATATGGTGATGCTATTTTTATTTTATTATTTTTTTTTTTCCAGACAGTCTCACTCTGTCACACAGGCTGGAGTACAGTGGTGCGATCTCAGCTCACTGCATCCTCTGCCTCCTGGGTTCAAGTGATTCTGCTGCCTCAGCCTTCCGAGTAGCTGGGACTACAGGCATGCACCACCATGCCCCGCTAATTTTTGTATTTTTAGTAGAGATGGGATTTCACCATGTTGGCCAGACTGGTTTCGAACTCCTGACCTCAGGTGATCTGCCCACCTTAGCCTCCCAAAGTGCTGAGATTATACGCGTTAGCCACCGTATACAGCCAAATTTTTTGAGGAACTGTTTTCTAGAGTGACTGCACCATTTTACATTACTACCAGCATTGCACAAGGGCTCCAATTTCTCCATATCTTTGCCAACACTTACTATACTCACTCTTTCTGGTAGTTGACACCCTAATTGAGTGTGAGGTAGCATCTTGTCATGGTTTTGATTTGCATTTCCCAAATGGTTAATGATTTTGAGCGTCTTTTGCTGTGCTTATTATTGGCCACTTGTGCATCTTCTTTGTCTATTTTTAAGTTGAGTTGTGTTGTTGAGTTTTAAGAGTTCTCTGTCAGATATGTGATTTGCAGATACTTTCTTTTGTTGCCTGTACCTCTGATGTCATATCCAAGAAATCATTGCCAAATCCAGTGTCTTTAAAGCTTTTGCCCTATGTTTTTTTTTTTTTAAGAATTCTGTGGTTTTAGCTCTTACATTTAGGATTTTGATCCATTTTGAGTTAATTTTTGTATGTAGTGTTTCATAAGGGAAGGGCCCAACTTTATTCTTTCACGTGTGGATTATCCAGTTTACCCAGCACCATTTGTGGAAGAGTACTACAGTCATGCACCAAATAACAATGTTTCAGACAATAACAGACCACATATATGATAGTAGTCCAATAAGATTATATTTTATTTTTACTGTACCTTTCTATTTTTAGATGCACAGATTCACCGGTGGGTTGCAGTTGTCTATAGTATATAGTACAATAACATGCTGTACAAGTTTACAACCTAGGAGCAATTGGCTATACCATCTAGGTTTTATAGGTATACTCTATGATGTTCACATGACAAAATCACTAATGATGCATTTCTCAGAATTTATCCCTGTCATTAAGAAAAGAATGACTATACTGATACTAATAAGTATATTTTATTGACAGATCTGAGCATTTTATATACAACAACTACACGAAGGATATGTTATCCCCATTCACACATAAACTTGAAGCTGAGAAAGTTTAAGTAGTTTTTACTGGCTCAAAGTTACTTGGCTTATAAGTGGTAGAGCCTGCATTTATGTCTAGTTCAGTCTAAATTACTATGCTAACACTACACTGTATTATCTTATCTCTCCTATACATGGTCAAGGTTATTTGGTTATGATAACTGATATGTGAAATGGTGTGGATAAACACTAAATACTAAAAATTTATTAATTGAAAATTAAGTGCTTTGGAAATGAGCAGAATAGGAATACAAATCATTTATTCACTAACTGCTTGGCATTTGTTTCAACATATTTTACTGTACTTTAACTCATTGGTGATAATTTTTGGTTTCTAGAGCAATGTTGATCCCAGGGATGATGTATTTGGATATCCTCAACAATTTGAAGATAAACCAGCATTAAGTAAAACTGAAGATAGAAAAGAGTACAACATTGGTGTCCTAAGACACCTTCAGGTCATCTTTGGTCATTTAGCTGCTTCTCGACTGCAATACTATGTGCCCAGAGGATTTTGGAAACAGTTCAGGTAAACTATGGATGGATAGTAATTGAGACACTTCTTAAAATGAGCATCTCAATACACTAACATTAAACCTCTCTCTAAAAGACATGTTGAAAGGCATCTTTTTTTAAGCACTGGTAATATTCAAACTGTCCTTAGTTGGGTGGGTTTTTTGTTTTTCTTTTTTTTTTTTTTTTTGGGGGGGTCCCCTTAGGAAGAAGTAGAAACTGGCATAGTAAGGAAGGGCAGCATCCTTTAGTCTCTTAACCATATTATTAACTTTTTATTAGGAAAACATCTAATAAATATAGAAGTGGAAAAAATAGTATGAACCCCTGTATACTTGTCACCCAACTTCAGTAGTAGTCAACTTGTGGCCAGCCTTTTTTTGTTTTTTTTTGTTTTTTTTTGAGACGGAGTTTTGCTCTTATTGCCCAGGCTGAACTGCAGTGGTGTGATCTTGGCTCACTGCAATATCCGCCTCCTGGGTTTTAGCGATTCTCCTGCCTCAGCCTCCCAAGTAGCTGGGATTATAGGCACCCACCAACACGCCTAGCTAATTTGTTGTATTTTTTAGTGGAGACGGGGTTTTACCATGTTGGCCCAGGCTGGTCTCGAACTCCTGACCTCAGGTGATTCCCATCTCAGCCTCCCAAAGTGCTGGGTTTACAGGCATGAACCACCGCACCCGGCCCCTACCTATTTCTTTCTAGATTGTTTTGAAGCAAATCTTAGTTCCATCTATAAATACTTAAGTATGTGTCTGTAGTGTCTGTCTCAAAATATGATCATGATACCATTATGTTTTTTTAAAATTGCTTAATATCAAATATCTCTGTCAGTGTTTGAATTTACCAAGTTATCTCATAATTGGTTTTTACTGATATTTTTTAAAAATAAGATTCAGTTGAGGTCCATTTACCACAAATGGTTGATAATGACTCTTGGTTGTTCATCCGTTCCTTTTTTTCCCCTTACAATTATAGGAGAATCAGAGGACAAATAGTTTACCCTATAAATTTCCCCACAGTCTGAATTTTGTTGATGGAATCCCTGTGGTCGTTTATTATTTTCTGTTTTTCTTGGTCACCTGCATCTTCTATAAACACCTTGTGAGATCTAGAGGCTTGATCAGATTGAGGTATTATTTTTCTTTTTGTGGAATGGATAGGCAAGGCTACTTCACAGGGGGTAATGTTTGAGTAACATATAATGTCTGTCTTCTTATGATGTTAACAGCAATTGATTATCTTTTTTTTTTTTTTTTTTTTTTTTATTCTGAGATGGAGTCTTTGCTCTGTCACCCAGGCTAGAGTGCAGTGGTGCGATCTCAGCTCACTGTAACCTCCGCCTCCTGGGTTCAAGCAATTCTGTCTCAGCCTCCTGAGTAGCTAGGGTTATAGGCATGTGCCACCATGCCCGGCTAATTTTTGTATTTTTAGTAGAGACGGGGTTTCACCATGTTGGCCAGGCTGATCTCGAACTCCTGACCACAGGTGACCCGCCCGCCTCAGCTTCCCAAAGTGCTGGGATTACAGGCGTGAGCTACTGCTCCCGGCTTTTTTTTTTTTTTTGGAGACAGAGTCCTACTCTGTTGCCGCCCAGGCTGAAGTGCATTGGCTCAATCTCGGCTCACTGCAACCTCTGCCTCCTGGGTTCAAGCAATTCTTCAGCCTCAGCCTCCCAAGTAGCTGGGACGACAGGCCCACCCCACCCCACCAATTTTTTGTATTTTTAGTAGAGACAGGGTTTCGCCGTGTTGGCCAGGCTGGTCTCGAATTCCTGACGTCAGGTGATCCACCCGCCTCGGCCTCCCAAAATGCTGGGATTACAGGCGTGAGCCACTGCACCTGGCCGATTATCATTATCTTAATACAGTATTTCTTCAGGGTTACAAAATAACAATATTTTTTTTTTTCATTTAATAGCTAGAAAAGATCTGTAAAGGAAAAATTGCCCTCACCAACTATTTTTTTTTAAGTTAGAAAACTCAATTACATTTTTATCTTGTTTCCTTTGACTTTTTTTAAGTCAGTAATACGTCATGCACTGTGCTAAAATAACTACAGTACAACACGTAACTCTTACTGTGTATGAAAAGGGGTATAATTATTTATAGCAGTGAGGTTTGGTTTGTTTTGTTTTGTAAGTAATCCTCCTTGGAATCCCTTTAAGGTGCTTCCCGGCCAGCTGAGAGGAGTGGGGAACGAAGGGTCACCTGATACTCTGGTCCGCCTTCCCTTCTTCTGACAAAGCAGTATAAATTTCTTCTCCTCCCCTAGCTGGGCCCTCTGCTTACTCTGTACTAGTGTCTTGCGTGGACCGCCCTCTCTCCCATCTCTCATTTTGCTTTTAGTCCCGTCGCCCAGCATACCACTCTCCCTCCTCTCTAACTATTTCAGTTCTGTCTTCTTTCCCTAGGTTATTCCATCTCTGCCTTAAGGCTTTTAGCATTTCTGTTTATGGTTTTTCAAATTGAAGAACACAAACAGAGGCTTACACTGGGTGTTTTTTGAGATGTAGTCTCACTCTGTCGCCCAGGCTAGAGTGCAGTGGTGCGATCTTGGCTCACAGTAACCTCTGCCTCTTGGGTTCAAGCGATTCTCCTGTCTCGGCCTCCCAAGTAGCTGGGATTACAGGTGCCCGGCACCATGCCCAGCTAATTTTTGTATTTTTGGTAAAGACGGGGTTTCACCATGTTGGTCAGGCTGGTCTTGAACTCCTGACTTCAGGTGATCCATCCACCTCGGACTCCCAAAGTGCTGGGATTACAGGCGTGACCCACCACGCCCAGCCGAGGCTTACACTTTTTAAACTTTTGTCTTAATTTGTCATTCAGTTACAATTTTTTCTGTTGTAATGCCTTTGCTTTTTTGACTTTTCAGTTACTCCCTGTGCTAGTGGAGCTCGGTTTGTATAGACTAGCACTTTGGATTATCCACACTTTAGACACATAATCTACTCTTGATACAAGTGGTTTAGTTAACTATACTTCCTCACCCCACTTTTTTCTTTTCTTTTTTTTTTTTTTTTTGAGACGGAGTCTCGCTTTGTGGCCCAGCCTGGAGTGCAGTGGCCCGATCTCAGCTCACTGCAAGCTCCGCCTCCCAGGTTCACGCCATTCTCCTGCCTCAGCCTCCCGAGTAGCTGGGACTACAGGCGCTCACCACCTCGCCCAGCTAGTTTTTTGTATTTTTTAGTAGAGACGGGGTTTCACCGGGTTAGCCAGGATGGTCTTGATCTCCTGACCTCGTGATCCGCCCGTCTCGGCCTCCCAAAGTGCTGGGATTACAAGCTTGAGCCACCGCACCTGGCCCACTTTTTTATTTTCAAAAGTTTCAAACCTACAGAAAAGGTGAAGAAGAGGTATAATTATCACCTTTATGTTATATTCTGTATGCAGTTTTACTAGTTAACATTTTGCCATATTTGCTTATCTTGCTATATGTATACTTGGTTTTTGGTTTATTTTGTTCTTAAGTTGATAGTAAGTTGCAAACATGATGCTTCACCCCTTCATACTTCAACATATATCTTATAAGAAATCATTTATCAGAATAAAGCAGTTTTCCTACTTAGGTATAATATAGTTATATCCAAGTAATGTAATACTGATTTTTAATCTCTAATATTCATCAGTATATATTCTGATTTCCCAAAAATGGTCTTTATAACTTATCTTTCTATCCCAATCTGATACTTATGAAGGAATCACAAGAATTTGGCTGTTTGCTCTTTAGTTGCCTTTTATGTAAAATAATCTCCGTAACTTGTGACTTGTATCACACTGAAATTTTTAAAGAGTCCAGGCCTGTTGTCTTGCAGAATGTCTTTTTTGATTTGTGTGATTGTTTCCTCATGATTAGCTTCATGTTAAATGTTGAGGGGGTGGGGGCAATAAAACTACATAATTGATGTTTTGTGTTTCTCACTACACTGTATTGGGAGGCATGTGTTACCACAATTATTAAGTGATACCAATTTTGATTTCTTGGTGTCTTAACAGATCTCTCCTTTATAAAGGGTACCTTTTCCCTTTTGAAGTTAGTTGATTACATGTTTGAAAGTTTGAGGAGTTGAGTATGGTTTGAAAGTAAATAGAACAGACTGGTGTAATTTCTTGTAATGGAACAAGCTGATTTTTAACAAATAATTTATTTGATTTTAAACTTACTGTATACAAATTTTTGTTTGTCTAAAATATAATAGAAATGAGATTGTTTGCTATATAGAAAAGGTTTTACAAAAGTATGAAAAGACAGTTCTTGCATACTTTAAAATGTTTGTCATTTCTTGCTTAGAACAAATACACTTAAATTCTCTATGTACATTATTCTGTATATACAAAATCAGGTATTATTGATAGTTTCCAGCAGTGCCTGAGTTTTAGAAGTATGAGTTCTCATTTTGTGGTATGTAGTGATGGTGTCTTTTCTTAGATTATTCAAGAGATTAACTGTAAAACAAGTTAAAGCTTTCTCTCTTGGGGAAAAAAATAAATTTAAGAGTAACTAGATCTGATCTTTTTACTATTTATAATCTAAAATATAAGCAAAATGAAAGAAATAAAATAGTAATTGTAACATCCACATAAGAGTGAGATCCACCACCTCATTCTTGGAGCCATACTATCCGTCAGTTACACCACTGGTTTCGTGGCAGTTCTTTGCCGCTAGGGTACTAGTTTTAGTATGAGGCTCACTCTCTTACCCCACTACATTCTATAGGGAAAGCACATTCTTTTTTTTTTTTTTTTTTTTTTTTTTTTACTTTTTCTATGTGGTTGAGGAATAAAATCTCGGTTTTATATACTGTTGTTTGTGGTCCTGTTGTTTTTTTTCCCCCTGAAAAATATAGTTGTACATATTGTTCTGTGAATGTCACGTTACATGTTTTATTTCATTCATTTCTTAGGCTTTGGGGTGAGCCTGTTAATCTGCGTGAACAACACGATGCTTTAGAATTTTTTAATTCATTGGTGGATAGTTTAGATGAAGCTTTAAAAGCTTTAGGACATCCAGCTATGCTAAGTAAAGTCTTAGGAGGTTCCTTTGCTGATCAGAAGATCTGCCAAGGCTGCCCACATAGGTAAGTACTAATTACACATTGAAAGTATATGTTGTATCATGTATATACTAACAAAAATAAAATTTTTACTTGTACTTACATACAAAAGTGGAGTATGTCACTGATTACTAAATACCTGAAACAGAATGATTTATATACTGTGCATACCTTACTGCTGTGGGACTATTTTTTGTTTTTGTCAATTAATTTTTAGTTCCGTCTACTCTGCCTGATCTCTTAGCCACTTTATTATATTATACTCTTACAGTCTCCCTTCCCTTTCCTTTCCTATTTCCTTTCCTTATTCCTTTTTCTTTTCCTTTCTCTTTTTTTTTCTTTCTTTCTTTTCTGAAAGAGACAAGGTTTCTCTTTGTTTCCCAGGCTGGAGTGCAGTGGCATGATCGTAACTCATAGTAACTTTGAACTTCCGGGCTCAAGCAGTCCTACTGCCTCAGCCTCTCAAATAGCTGGGACTACAGGCATGTGCCATCACGCCTGGCTAATTTGTAAATTTTTTTAGAGATGGGAGCTCTTGTTGGCCAATGGGGTCCCAAACTCCTGACCTCAAAATCAGTCCTCACACCTCAGCCACCTCAGCCTCCCAAAGTGTTGAGATGACAGGTGTGAGCCACCATGCCCGGCCTGCTATTACATTCTTTTACAGAAGATTATTCCTGGAGAAATGAAATGGCATTTTGCATATAGCTACAGGTGTTATTTATAAATTTGCCCTTTATCTTAGAACTTGAGTGATTATAATAGTGTAAATACAGTAAGTTTAGAAGATGACAAAGCTGTGGTAGTATTTCCTATACAAATGAAATAATGACTTTTAAAATAGCATTGATTATTGTCATTGTCTTTAAGGTATATTTGTATACAAAACATACCAAACCTATTGTTAAAAAAAGATTTTACAAGAAAAACATTGACAAAACAGATTGTTTGACTAAAAGGAAAATTGATTAAGGGCTTCTATTAGCGGTAGTTAATGAGTTCATTACTGATAAACACACATGCCTGTCATAATGGAAGTTTTACTTTGGGACTTGTCTTGTTATAATATGGATTAATGTTGATTTGCAATCGTTTTTCACCAAAATGTCACAGTAAGATAGTATTTTCTACAATCCAAACTCTATTAAATATAGTCATGGGTTGAGTATACATGTGGTTTGTGGGGGTGTTTTGTTTTTGATTACCAGGAAATGATTGGGGGAGAGGTAATACTATATAAATGAGAAATTTCTAGGAAGTTATAGTCTTACCACTCATTCATAATTGGGGAATATACTTACTCACTTAGCTTAGGCAACTTTCAGTCCTTTTGAAAGGCCTTTTATATTAGGTGAACAATAAAATAAAATTTTAACCTTGTTTTTAATTAGTGATGAAAACAGCCAATTTTGGGATCATTTGTTCATGTCACTCCTCCTTAGTTTTAGACAATTTTCTAAATTATTTGGAAATCACTGGTTTTCTTTGGCAAGTGAAATGTCAAAAGATTATGGTCTTGAAATCAGATCCTTGTACCTGATCAACAGCTAAACTAGTCTTTTTTTTAACTAGCTGGGCATGGGGGTGGACGCCTGCAGTCCCAGCTGCTTGGGAGGCTGAGTCAGGAGGATCACTTGAGCCCAGGAGTTAGAAGTTCCAGTGAACTATGATCATGCCACTGCATTCCAGCCTGGGTAACAGAGCAAGACCTCACCTCATTAAAAACAAAAAAGAAAGAAACTCTACTTTGAGTGCCCATACAACCATTCTGTTTTTCACTCTCAGTACAGTATTCAATGAATTACATGAATCTTTGTGTTACAAGATTTTGCCCAACTGTAGGCTAATATAAGTGTTCTGAACACATTTAGGGTAGGCTAGGCTAAAGCTGTGATGTTTGGTAGGTTAGGTGTATTAAATGCATTTTCAACTTATGATATTTTCAATTTATGATGGGTTTATTGGGCTGTAGCCATTTCATAAGCGAGGAGCATCTGTAGTTACTGCAGAGACCATATGCCTCACAAAACCTAAGATACTTACTTTCTGGCCCTTTACAGAAAGACTTTGCTGTCCTCTAGTGTTAGAACACCTTCTTTTTATAGGTGTTGAAGAATGTCCTACTTTTGAAGTGTAGTCTGAGATCTAACTTTTTTTCTTTTATGGGCTGTTCCCTGATTATATAGTAGCAATTTGCTTAATACCTGCGTTATATTTCATTCATACAATTTATAAATGCCTTTGTGTACCTTTTTTCCTGAGTTTAAAATTCCTTAAATAAGGGACTGTCTTAAACATTGAATATCCCTCAGTGCATTTACACGTAGAAGGTACTCTCAGTCTATCCACTGAATGAATTAATGGTTAATAATGTATTCCTCACATCCCTTGTTTTGCATTTATGCATGTGTCTCACCAGAAATCGGAGTCTCTTTGGTAGAAAATGACCGTAAACTGAGATTCTAGCTCCTTCTCAGGTTGCTAATCCTGTACTCATTTGTGTGTTCAAACTTTTGCTTTACTAAGGCTTCCATTACAGAAAAGGAAGAATATATAAAAATTTAGCTTATTCATAGTTTATCATTTTCAGAACTTAATAAATTCATGCTTTGGCCTCGGCGTGAATTACTGTCTAAACGGTTAACACTGGAAGCAGCATCGTATACTACAAAGAGATTCAGCTGTGAATCCAGACAGATTCAACTTAAAAAACCATTTCACCTAATAATCTTGATCAAGTTAACTTTTATTGCTAACATTCTATGACTTAACGGGTTTCGTATTATAAAAATGGCAAATGTATGGGTGCAGCAAACCAACACAGCACATGTATACATATGTAACAGACCTGCACGTTGTGCACATGTACCCTAGAACATAAAGTATAATTAAAAAAACAAAGGCAAATGTAGTTTTCATTAAGTCCAAAACTAAATAAACGTTTAGAAAACTAAGGAATAAATCCTTTCTTTTATCGTTTTTAGGTACGAATGTGAAGAATCTTTTACGACCCTAAACGTAGACATTAGAAATCACCAAAATCTTCTTGATTCTTTGGAACAATATGTCAAAGGAGATTTACTAGAAGGTGCAAATGCATATCATTGTGAAAAATGCAATAAAAAGGTACGGGCTGTCTAGTTTTGTTCCATTTTGATTACATTTAATGGATTTAGAAGAAATTGGTTTTTTTGGTTCATCCTCACAAGTCACCTTCTTTTTATTTTCTCCTACTTTGGTATAGTGGTAGCAGAGAAGTAGTCAACATGATAACTGATAGAAGGTTTGGCAGGGAAGGAAAAAAGTAGTGCCAAAGGGGCTAGGTAAATAAGATAAAAACAGGTAAATAAGAGTGAATAATTTTAAAAGTCATAACATGATAGCACATTCTCTTATCTAAGTTACACAGACACTTTCCATCTCTACCAAGAAACAAATTGCCAATGAACCCCTCAAAGATACAGAGCTGATAGAGGAAAATATTTCTCCTGTCATGTCCAGGATTACTTGTCAAGACCAAAACATTTGCTGAAACCATTTAATTACTGTATTGAACTACATAAGATTTCTTTTAGACTAGTCAAGTGGCCCGTAAGATTTCTTTTGTCACCTATGTTATAAAACCATTTATTTTGGAATCTTACTAGCAGTTCTTTGGGAGAGATAATTCACACGCATTATAGTAATGAATAAGGTATATCTTTGGGAGCTCCCAAACCCTTTCACCCTCAAGTCACTTTTGTTGTTTTGGCCTTATGCACCACTTAGAGAAGTCTTAAAGTTTAAAGATTGAGATTGTGGGCTGTAAAACCATACTGCCTGCCACCTGCAGCTCCTGAGACCTGAGGCAAGTTACTTGACCTCTCTGTGATTACTAATTTTCATCTTTAAGGTTCAGTAGTATACACTTGAGAAGGTTGTAAGGATTAGGTATGTTTTTACGTGTGCAGCACTTAGTATATTACCTGGCATCTTAATTGCCCAACAAATATTAGCTACTATTATTATTGTTTGTGCATAGGAAACCACCTTCATGGGAACAACAGTAAATATCAAACAGGTAATAATGGCTAGATAACAATGACAGAAACCAGTCAACAACTTACCGTTTGCATATTATTAATTTTAGCATTTAAGTCAGCTGATAGGATTATCTTGATTATGCTCATTGTCATGTATTTGTTTACACTTAAAAATTCAGATAAGTCTTAATATCATTTAAAAGTTTGCTTGGGTTTTTGTTGGGTTTTTTTTGTTTGTTTTTATTGTGGATTTTAATAGAACATCTAGTAACTTTCTCTTGTTTATTTTAGGTTGATACCGTAAAGCGCTTGCTGATTAAAAAGTTACCTCCTGTTCTTGCTATACAACTAAAGCGATTTGACTATGACTGGGAAAGAGAATGTGCAATCAAGTTCAATGATTATTTTGAATTTCCTCGAGAGCTGGACATGGAACCTTACACAGTTGCAGGTGTCGCAAAGCTGGAAGGGGATAATGTAAACCCAGAGAGTCAGTTGATACAACAGAGTGAGCAGTCTGAAAGTGAGACAGCAGGAAGCACAAAATACAGACTTGTGGGTGTGCTTGTACACAGTGGTCAAGCGAGTGGGGGGCATTATTATTCTTATATCATCCAAAGGAATGGTGGAGATGGTGAGAGAAACCGCTGGTATAAATTTGATGATGGTGATGTAACAGAATGTAAAATGGATGATGATGAAGAAATGAAAAACCAGTGTTTTGGTGGAGAGTACATGGGAGAAGTGTTTGATCACATGATGAAGCGCATGTCATACAGGCGCCAGAAAAGGTGGTGGAATGCTTATATACTTTTTTACGAACGAATGGACACAATAGACCAAGATGATGAGTTGATAAGATACATATCAGAGCTTGCTATCACCACCAGACCTCATCAGATTATTATGCCATCAGCCATTGAGAGAAGTGTACGGAAACAGAATGTACAATTCATGCATAACCGAATGCAGTACAGTATGGAGTATTTTCAGTTTATGAAAAAACTGCTTACATGTAATGGCGTTTACTTAAACCCTCCTCCCGGTAAGTATCAAGAGAGTTTAGCTTCTTAGTAATAAAGAATAATTTCTAGTAGGCATCAACATGTTTAAGTTCATAAAATTAATGTTTTCACTTTAAATGAGTCTAAATTGCTGGGTGCGGTGGTTCACGCCTGTGATCCCAGCACTTTGGGAGGCCGAGGTAGGTGGATCACCTGAGGTCAAGAATTCGATACCAGCCTGACCAACATGGTGAAACCCCATCTCTACTAAAAAAAATTAACCAGGCATGGTTGCATGCACCTGTAGTCCCAGCTACTCAGGAGGCTGAGGCAGGAGAATCGCTTGAACCTGGGAGGTGGAGGTTGCAGTGAGCCAAGATGGTGCCATTGCACTCCAGCCTGGGTGACAGAGTGAGTCTCCATCTCAAAAAAATAAATAGAATAAAATAAAAATGGGTCTAAATTACAGTAGCCTGAGAGAGGTTCTTAATAAATTTAGGACTTCTCAAAATTAATGGAAATGCAGACTTGTTTGAAAATGGGGTTGGAAAATAAAAATTTGTTTTTATATCTGCATTTTATTTATAGGGCAAGATCACCTGTTGCCTGAAGCAGAAGAAATCACTATGATCAGTATTCAACTTGCTGCTAGGTTCCTCTTTACTACAGGATTTCACACAAAGAAAGTAGTCCGTGGCTCTGCCAGTGATTGGTACATTGCTTTGGATTTTCATTCCTATTATACTAATGTTTGGTTTGGTTCTTTAATAGACTGCTTTATTTTTTTCTAAACCATGAGAATTTTGTTTGAAGTTTGGAATACAGAATAAAAATAACTCTGGGTCACAATAGAGAAATCATATTAAAATAGTTACTTAGTCTAAACATGGCCTTTTGTTATTCAGAAACTGACTTCTTCTATTACCTTGTATCATATCTTTGACATCTCTGCACCAAAGATTACAAGATGAGACTGGGGACAGTGACTCACACCTGTAATCCCAGCACTTTGGGAGGCCAGGGTGGGAGGATTGCTTGAGCTCGGGAGTTCAAGACCAGCCTAGGCAACATAGTGAGACCCCATCTCTTCAAAGAAGATTTAAAAAATTACCCAAGTATGGTGGCATACACCTGTAATCCCAGCTACTCGGAAGGCTAAGGTGGGAGGATCGCTGGAGTCTGGGAGGTTGAGACTGCAGTGAGCCATGACCGTGCCATTGCACTCCAGCCTGGGCAGCAGAGCAAGATCCTGTCTCAAACAAAACCAAAGATTACAAGATGAGACTGAAAAGTGTAAGCTACTTATGAAATTTATGAGGTTTTAGCTTACCTAGATTGAATTCTGACACAGATTAAAAGGGTAAAAAATTAAAATGATTTTCTTAAGTTTCTAATTATGAAAGTATAGAGGCCATTATAATACATTGATTTAATAATTTTTACTTACTGATTTCAGAAATAGTATGTCAAGATAAGGGGGTGATACTTTGTTGTTGAACCTAGGAAGAGTTTGTTAACGGATTTTTAGAGGACAAACTTTCACCCGTTTTGTAACTGAGAGAATAGACCAAGTCATAGTATTTATCTGTTATTTTAATACTAGAAGCAACCTTTGCTGGTTCTCTCTTCAGCAGTAGAGGAAGATCTTTATCTTTTTTTTGGTTCAATGAGACTCATCCTTTTACTATAGAGAACAAGTTATTGAATTAATAGTCATAGATTTTTTTTGTTTTATTTTAGGTATGATGCATTGTGTATTCTCCTTCGTCACAGCAAGAATGTACGTTTTTGGTTTGCTCATAACGTCCTTTTTAATGTTTCAAATCGCTTCTCCGAATACCTTCTGGAGTGCCCTAGTGCAGAAGTGAGGGGTGCGTTTGCAAAACTTATAGTCTTTATTGCACATTTTTCCTTGCAAGATGGGCCATGTCCTTCACCTTTTGCCTCTCCTGGACCTTCTAGTCAGGTAATTGCACAGCTTTCTTTCTAAATGATGAGATGTTTACAAATAAATTGTGTTTCCTGGAAGTCAAAGTCACAAACCTACGTGCATCCACTTGATATGTTTACCTAACAGAAACACACACATAATATGATGTCAGTGAGTTCCATTTAATATTACTGCATAGCAATGAATAGTAATTATTGGCTCTTTAAAAATATAAGAGACTATTTTGAAGATTTTTTTAAAATAGTCTTAGTTTTTTAAAAAAATTACAAGTGTGAAGAATTATAATGAAATCCACCTCTGATCTTCATTCCCTTTCCCAAGAAGCAAAATAGTTTAGTTTGTGTGATCAGTCCTTCCATAAATGTATGCCTGTATCAGCATATGTGCATGTCCTTTTTATGCAAATAGAAGTATACATATACCTTGTTGCTGTAAAACAGGTAATGTTTTATCCTTTACAGGCTTATGACAACTTAAGCTTGAGTGATCACTTACTAAGAGCAGTACTAAATCTCTTGAGAAGGGAAGTTTCAGAGCATGGGCGTCATTTACAGCAGTATTTCAACCTGTTTGTAATGTATGCCAATTTAGGTAAGAATTTAAGTTTTTCAGAATTCTGTTTTGATGTATCATATTAAATTGTGAAGTCATTTAGGTCAAGTGATAAAATATAATCTGATTTGAAATAGAAACAATTTCCCATAAAACCTGTTGTGAATTTTATCTGAACATGGCACTTTCACCTTTTACTTTATGCGTGTGTCTTTGTAGTAGACACGGGTCAGAATATGTGTCTTGATTTTTTTTTTTTTTTTTTTTTTTTAAATCTCCTAATGCAGTGGTGCCAAATCTGGCTGCTTTTGGAAAATACTGGTTTCTAGGCCTCTTCTCACACTGATTGAATCAGCATCCGCAAAGCTAATGTCAGGGAATCCATGTTTTCAAAGGAGTCCCCAGATGGTTGTGATACTCACCAAATTTAGATAGCAGACTTGGTCTGTACATAAGTTTTTGTGTAAGTAAATTACAATTATGGATAATAAAAATACTTGCTTCAAACATTAATTTAAGGGCTGGGCACAATGGCTTATGCCTGTATTCCCAACACTTTGGGAGGCCAAGGCAAGAAGATTGCTTAAGCCCAGGAGTTCGAGACCAACCTAGACACCATAGGGAGACCCTATCTCTACAAAATAAAATTTAAAAATTAGCTGGGTGTGGTGGCATATGCCTGTAGTCCTAGCTACTTGGGAGGCTGAGGTGGGAGAATCACTTGAGCTAAGGAGGTTGAGGCTGCAGTGACCCGTGATTGCATCAGTGCTCTCCAGCATGGGCAACAGAATGAGACCCTGTCTCCAAAAAGCAAACAAACCAAACAGCCATATATCCAAAATGAAGTTCTTTATCCAGGCATACCTGTCATTTCAGGTTTTTTTCTGTGACATTACTTAATCACCATTGGATTCATGGACTTTTTAACATAAGGGAGATTTTACTTTTCATTTGTCTATTTAGTTTGTCTTCCTTTCCCTTACCTTTTTCCACATTGTAGATATTTGGGTATTTGTAGATGAGAAAGAAAAGAATATTTAGCCGGGCGCAGTGGCTCAAGCCTGTAATCCCAGCACTTTGGGAGGCCGAGACGAGCGGATCACGAGGTCAGGAGATCGAGACCTTCCTGGCTAACATGGTGAAACCCCGTCTCTACTAAAAAACACAAAAAATTAGCCGGGCGAGGTGGCGGGCGCCTGTAGTCCTAGCTACTCGGGAGGCTGAGGCAGGAGAATGGCGTAAACCCAGGAGGCGGAGCTTGCAGTGAGCTGAGATCCGGCCACTGCACTCCAGCCTGGGCTACAGAGCAAGACTCCGTCTCAAAAAAAAAAAAAGAATATTTATTAGATAAGCATCAGTGGAATCTGTATTTCAAACTTAAAAATGCCAAATTTAGACATTCAGAAAAATCCTATTCTGTTCAACTCTTCTTTGAGAAATATTGCCTGTTCAGAAAGCACACATCATTGTTCCATAATGTAACCTACTTATAAAATTTTCTTGCTGAAAACAAATACTGTATGGTCTGTAAACCTTAATATGAAGTCCTTAAGATCGGATATGCATTGGGATTGAGAATTGTTTGGATTTAAGAAAAGCAAGGCAGTGCATATATCCTATCTCTATAGCAGGGTCTGAGACAACAACTTAAAATTGAACACATTAATATTTCTACAGTAAAATGTAAATATTTATACTGAAGGGAGAAATGAAGACTGTAAGTAGCCTTTAGTCAGTTCAGGCTAGGTTATCCCAACAAACACATTTTGACACCAACTTAATGAAAAACTTTGTTGGGCTGGACGAGGTGGCTCATGCCTGTAATCCCAGCGCTTTGGGAGGCCGAGGCAGGCAGATCACCTGAGGTATGGAGTTCAAGACCATCCTGGCAAACATGGTAAAACCCCATCTCTACTTAAAAATACAAAAATTAGCAGGGCGTGGTTGCGGGCACCTGTAGTCCCAGCTACTTGGGAGGCTGAGGCAGGAGAATTGCTTGAACCCAGGAGGCACAGGTTGCAATGAGCAGAGATAGCACCACTGCACTCCAGCCTGGGCAACAGGGCAAGACTCCGTCTCAAAAACAAACAAACAAAAAACCTTGTTATAATAATAGCTTTTAGGCCGGGTGCGGTGGCTCACGCCTGTAAGCCCAGCACTTTGGGAAGCCGAGGCGGGTGGATCACGAGGTCAGGAGTTCAAGACCAACCTGACCAACACGGTGAAACCCCCGTCTCTATTAAATATACAAAAATTAGCCGAGCATGGTGGCACATCCCAGCTACTCAGGAGGCTGAGGCAGGAGAATCGCTTGAACCCAGGAGGCGGAGGTTGCAGTGAGCTCAGATCACGCCACTGTACTCCAGCCTGGGAGACAGAGTGAGACTCCGTCTCAAAAAAAAAAAAAAAATTAAAATAGCTTTCGGAGTCTTAGGATTTTAGATAAGAGGTTGTGGACCTGTTTTTATTATGTTTTGGGGGATATGGCAATAAATAAGATTGCCTAATGGAATACAGAAGCAAATAATGTAGTTGCCATAAAATATGTTAATGGCTCTAATAGGGAAAATGCAGAGTGCATCATGGGGGGCATGGTACCTGAAGGGATTTGGGGAGTACAGAAGACTTAATGGGGAATGTAATGTGGGAATTGGTTGGTTGAGCTTTCCATCTAGAGTGAACAGCAGATGCAAAGACGTGATAAACTTGGTGTGGCTTATTGGATGGAATGAAAGTTGTCCAGTCTGACTAGAATTGATGTAAGATGGGAATGGCAGGAGTGCTGAGCAGGAGTTTCTGATCATGTGGTTCTAATAGGCCTTGTGAGAGAGACTGAGGCATTGGATGAGCCATTGTAGGGTTTTGAACAGATAAATACCGTCTAGAAAGATCCCTGTGGCCACAGTGTGGAATGGATTGCAATGGAATAAGATCCCAGAGAATGTTAAAATGATCTGTAGACATAAGATCATTGTGGCCTGTACTGGAGAACTGGCAGTGAGAGAGATACAAGTGGACAGATAGATATATGGTGCTTTTTATAAGAAGTGGAATCAGTGGATTTGGTGATTGGATATTCAGAGAAGGATGGGACAGGGAAGAGATGTGAAGAATGATCCCCAAAATTCTAACATAAACAACTGTGAGTGGTACCATTTACTGAGGGGAAATACAGGAAGAGAAACATTATGGGAAGAAAGGGGTGAGTTCAGTTTGGGTAGATTGAGTTTGAGCCTGTGTGACACCCAAATGGAGATATACAGTAGAACAGTAAGTAATTTGTCTTGAAATGTTTTTGAATCATCTGAATGAAAATATCTAGAACATTAAAGCCATGAGTGTGGGCTACATCATCCAGGGAAATCAGTGTGAGAAGATAGCCTGGCATGGGAACTTGGAGAAACATCAGTTTTTAAGAGACAGGAAGGAGGAGTTGCAAATAAGAACAAAAAGAGGTAGAAAATCAGGAATCGAGGGAGGAGGAAGTGGTTATGGTTTGAGAACTGCTCCTTAGCTTATTACCATGAAGAGGGGCCAAAACCAAGAGTTCTTACTTCTTATTTAATATAGTTGTTTTGTTGTTTTCATCCTCTTTTCCTTACAAATGAGGGTTGCAGTCTTGATTAGTCCCTTTAGACTCTCCAGGCCGTAGAAAGTGTTCATCTTCCAGTCGGGCGCAGTGGCTCATAATCCCAACACTTTGGAAGGCCAAGGTGGGCGGATCATGCGGTCAAGATACCGAGACCATCCAGGCCAACATGGTGAAACCCTATCTCTACTAAAAATACAAAAATTAGCTGGGCGTGGTACGTGCCTGTAATCCCAGCTACTGGGGAGGCTCAGGCAGGAGAATTGCTTGAACCTGGGAGGCAGAGGTTGCAGTGAGCTGAGATCGCGCTACTGCACTCCAGCCTGGCGAGAGAGCAAGACTGTCTCAAAAAAGAAAAAGTGTTCATCTTCCTTAAAGTGAGCCGGTGTGATTGGAATGTCGTAGTCATGGTCACTGTTTAACAATGTTAATACTTATACTCAATGGGCGAGTTTTCTTTTCTGGTAAAATAATTCTCTGAATGCTAAGTAAAAGTGATAAAATTACAAATCAAAATTTTTCTGATCATAAAAATTATAGACAAGATATTTTGTGTAACTGCTTGTTTTATTCATGAAGCCCTTGCCATCCTAATTTTTTCCTCGCATTTTTCTCCCTCTCTTTCTTCTCCCCTTCACTCCTTTGTTGTAGGTGTGGCAGAGAAGACACAGCTTCTGAAATTGAGTGTACCTGCTACCTTTATGCTTGTGTCTTTAGATGAAGGTCCAGGTCCTCCAATCAAATATCAGTATGCTGAATTAGGCAAATTATACTCAGTAGTGTCACAGCTGATCCGCTGTTGCAATGTCTCTTCAAGAATGCAGTCTTCAATCAATGGTAAATTTGAATGCTCCATTCTTTACAGTAGTCTTTTGTTGCTGTTGTTGTTGTTTGAGATGGAGTTTTGCTATTGTTGCCCAGGCTGGAGTGCAATGGCATGATCTCGGCTCACTGCAACCTCCACCTCCCCGGTTCAAGCCATTCTCCTGCCTTGGCCTCCCAAGTAGCTGGGATTACAGGCACCCACCACCACGCCCAGCTAATTTTGTATTTTTAGCAGAGACAGGGTTTCGCCATGTTTGTCAGGCTGGTCTCGAACTCCTGACCTCAGATGATCTGCCCACCTGTGCCTCCCAAAGTGCTGGGATTATAGGTGTGTGCCACCATGCCCGGCCCTCTTTACGGTAGTTTTTAAATACTGCTGAGCATATATAGTACTAAGAGTCTGGAGGAAGATTTTTGCTTTGGAGTATTTTAGCCCTGTACCTTTTTTACGTATTTAATGGGGATCTTTTTTCTGTCTCCTTGTGACTGAGGTTGATACCATGTTTATGAAATAGTTTAAGAATTAACTTTTTAGGCTGGGCTCAGTGGCTCATGCCTGTAATCCCTACACTTTGGGGGAAGCCAAGGCAGGAGGATCACAACAACAAAAAAGTTGGCTGGGTGTGGTGATGTGCACCTGTAGTCCCAGCTACTCAGGAGACTGAAGTGGGAGAATCACTTCAGCCCAGGAGAAGGCTGCAGTGAGCTATGGTCACGCCACTGCACTCCAGCCTAGGTGACAGAGAGAGAGACCCTGTGTCCCAAAAAAAAAAAAAAATTTATTTTTAGATTTTGCATTTTTACATCTTGATATATCTATCTGATCATTATAATGCATAATGTTACTTTCTTTGTTGTGCTTAGGAAACTTGGTTTAAAATGTTATTTTTCTAAAATAAAACATTTGGCCAGCCATGGTGGCTCATGCCTGTAATCCCAGCATTTTGGGAGGCCAAGGCGGGTGGATCACTTGAGGTCAAGAGTTCAAGACCAGCCTGGCAAACATGGCGAAACCGCATCTCTACAAAAATACAAAAATACAAAAAAATTAGGCGTGGTGGCGTGTACCTGTAGTCCCAGCTACTCAGAAAGCTGAGGCAGGAGAATCGCTTGAACCCGGGAGGTGGATGTTGCAGTGAGCTGAGATCGCGCCATTGCACTCCAGCCTGGACGACAGAGCAAGACTCCATCTTAGGGGAAAAAAAAAAAAAAAAATTTATAGGCTATATATAGGCTATTTTCTGTCATGAAAGTTGTGTATTATTGTGGAGAAGCTTATTAGTTTTTTTTTATTGGTGACAAATCTGTATTCTAGGTAATCCTCCTCTTCCCAATCCTTTTGGTGATCCTAATTTATCACAACCTATAATGCCAATTCAGCAGAATGTGGCAGACATTTTATTTGTGAGAACAAGTTATGTGAAGAAAATCATTGAAGACTGCAGTAATTCAGACGAAACCGTCAAATTGCTTCGTTTTTGCTGCTGGGAGAATCCTCAGTTCTCATCTACTGTCCTCAGTGAACTTCTCTGGCAGGTAAAAGGAAAATAACATTTGTATGTTTATAATTTGATTTCTTATTCCTTTCATTAAGTTACTCACTATGTCTTACTTGTTTTTAGGTTGCATATTCCTATACCTATGAACTGCGACCCTATCTGGATCTGCTTTTGCAAATCTTACTGATTGAGGACTCCTGGCAAACTCACAGGTGGATACTCTTTTTGTGACTGGAAGCAATTAGGCTTGCCCCAGGTGTTAGAGTTAACTGAAATTGACAGTCACATTTTTTTAACCTATTGGAGTTCTAGTGAATGTTTTATCTTAAACCTAGGACAAGGGTAAATAACAAGTTCTCCCCCTTTGCTCAGAATTTTATTTCCTCTTTTATTCTTTTCTCTCACTGCCTAAATTTCATACTTAATAAGCCTGTTTCTTTAGAATGACTTTTTTAATTAAGGAAGAGCTAGCTTGGGCTTTTGGTAAATATTTGAATTTCATTAATGATGCCTGAGGATTATTTTATGATTAGATTACATTTGTTTTAGAATTAGTGTCTTGAAGTAACTTAGTCATTAGTCACATGAAGTATAATAGTATATGTAAGGCCGGGCGCGGTGGCTCAAGCCTGTAATCCCAGCACTTTGGGAGGCCGAGACGGGCGGATCACGAGGTCAGGAGATCGAGACCATCCTGGCTAACACGGTGGAACCCCGTCTCTACTAAAAAATACAAAAAACTAGCCGGGCGAGGTGGCGGGCGCCTGTAGTCCCAGCTACTCGGGAGGCTGAGGCAGGAGAATGGCGGGAACCCGGGAGGCGGAGCTTGCAGTGAGCTGAGATCCGGCCACAGCACTCCAGCCTGGGCGACAGAGCGAGACTCCGTCTAAAAAAAAAAAAAAAAAAAAAAAAAATAGTATATGTAAAAATAGGCTTTAGGTAAGTACGATTTCCATTTTTCATGGTATTTATATTCTGTAAAGTCCCCACAGACACTGAGTTAGCAAATACTGAACCATTACTCCTAGGAGGAAATACAGAATTAGGTTTCTATAAGCCTCTTGTTTACATTTTTATCAGCCAGTCAATACATAACCTTGTTTTATGTGTGTTTCTATTTAAAGTCATTTAATATATATTGTTGACTTAGAGTTCACAGCCAAACAGCTCTGTAACTTAAGCCTGAACTTAAGCTTCTCAACACATTCTCCATAAGGCGCATCACAGCCTTCTTGTGGTCAGGAACATTAGATACCACTTCAACATTATATACTTGGGGGTCATTTTAAACATAAAAATAACCAACAAAAGCACAAATATGTGGAAAATGTGGCACTAAATACACCATGAAGGACACTTGTTTACAGCTTAAGCTGAAACAAGACAGAATGACACTCTTTTGGACTTCAGCTAAGAACGTTTGTGTTGGACAACTTGATATTTTTGCTGCTCTGCATGTGTCCACAGATGCCCAAGAAAGCACCTTGATGATTGATCTTGCAGTTATAAATAAAGTTTAGGAAGTAAGCAATTCACAAATGCGGAATTCATGAAATTAGTTTTTATGAGAAGTTTTAGAATGTTAACTTTTTTCCCCCATAAAAACTAAGGTTATCCAGCTTAATTGGCCCTCAAACTTTAACCAGAATTTTTCTATTTGTTTCAGTTTTTTGGGGGTTTTTTTGGTTTTTTTTTGGCAGTAAAAGTTGAATATATTATCTTTAATCCCAAGAGTTATATAATTGATGATAAATTATGGTTATTAGTTGGCAGCACTGCCGGGTTTTAGAACTTACCTTCCCACACGGAAGATAGTATAATAGTTTGTTTGGGAAAACAATTCAAAGTCTGTGTCGCAGTTTGCCTCCCATCTGCCAATGTAATAAAACAAACTCAAAAACAAGTTCTGTAACAACAAAATGCTTAAAGAGAAGTTACAATCTGGAGTTTTAGTGGGGATTGCGAACGCCAGAATTTGTGACTTAGTATTTTCAAATTATCTCCAAATTTACCATAATAGATTTCAAACAAATACTGTAAAAATAGCATTAAACCAAAAATAAATTTTCGTGAGACACAAAAGATAGTAGCTCAAAATTATAGTCATTTATTCAGGCAGTATTCAGTGCCCTTCTAAATATGTTCATAGGATTTGAAAGCTTTCTTCAGAGTGGATTTTAATGAAATCTAACTTTTACTATTTTCTTTTTTTAAAATGCTGTATTTCTGGGCACAGTGGCTTACCCCTGTAATAAGCACTTTGGGAGGCCAAGGCAGGAGAATCGCTTGAGACCAGGAGTTCAAGGCCAGCTTGACCAACATAGCAAGATCTTGCCTCTATTTTTTAAAAAAGGAAAATACTGTAAGCACTTACAGTTTTAAACCAGTTAATCACATCTTAGCTCGTTTGATTAGAGCAAGTGATAATGGCAAAGACATATGTGCTAGAGCAAATGTGGGAATTACACTTTTGTGTAATCAGATTAGTAAGATACTGTTGTTAAATGAATCACTGGCCCAAACATGAAAATAATTTTCTCATAATGAGCTTTTAGTTCATTCAGTAAACAATGTTCAGATATTTATGGAGTGTCTACCATGTGCCCAGCACTGCTTGGCATCAGGTAATAGGCAAGTGAAGGTAGTATTAATAAAAATGGCATTTGAGAACGGTTGATACTAATAATGGGGAGAAAATATGATATGGTAGAAATAATGATTTAGCACTTCATTGTTACCTGAAAAAACTGAAGGTAAAAGCAATTTATATGTAGCGTTTCAGATTAAACAGCAAGAGGGCCTGAACATGGTTGATTTGTCTGAAATGATTAAGCTTTGCAAAATTGTTGAAGTAATCTGTTTTGTTTGGAAATCATGAATGCATTTGATGGAGGAAAAAATCTTACTTTGAATTGAAACATACTATTAAGTAAAATACATAGTGTACATGAGAATCTTTAAATTCTCAGTGTCCAGGTTATGTTTCTAATTGATGTAAAATTTACATAACAAAACTCACCATTTCAAAGTATACAATTCAGTGACTTTTAGTACATTCACACTGTTGTGTAGCCATTACCACTATCTGATTCCAGAGTTGTTTTTTTGTTTTGTTTTGTTTTGTTTTGTTTTTTGAGAGGATGTCTTGCTCTGTTGCCTAGGCTGGAGTGCAGTGGCGCGATCTCGGCTCACTGCAAGCTCTGCCTCCCAGGTTCACACCATTCTCCTGCCTCAGCCTCCCGAGTAGCTGGGACTACAGGCACCCGCCACCACGCCCAGCTAATTTTTTTTGTATTTTTAGTAGAGACGGGGTTTCACCATGTTAGTCAGGATGGTCTCCATCTCCTGACCTTGTGATCCACCCGCCTCAGCCTCCCAAAATGTTGGGATTACAGGCGTGGGCCACCGCGCCTGTCCCAGAACATTTTTTTTATTACCCCAAAAGGAAACCCCTACCCAATTAAATAGTCACTCACCATTCCTTCCAGCCCTAGCAACCACTAATCTGCTCTCTGTCTCTGTGGATTTGCCTATTCTAGACATTTCATAAAAATGAAATCATGGCCGGGCGCGGTGGCTCAAGCCTGTAATCCCAGCACTTTGGGAGGCCGAGGCGGGCGGATCACGAGGTCAGGAGATCGAGACCATCCTGGCTAACATGGTGAAACCCCGTCTCTACTAAAAATACAAAAAACTAGCCGGGCGTGGTGGCGGGCGCCTGTAGTCCCAGCTACTCGGAGGCTGAGGCAGGAGAATGGCCTGAACCTGGGAGGCGGAGCTTGCAGTGAGCCGAGATCGCGCCACTGCACTCCAGCCTGGGTGACACAGCGCGAGACTCCGTCTCAAAAAAAAAAAAAAAATGAAATCATGCAATTTGTGTGTCTGACTTCTTTCACTTAGCTTAACGTTTTCAGAGTCCATCCATGTTATAGCATATATCATTAGTTTATAGCTGAATAATATTTTGTTTACTGGCACATAATATTTTTAACACAAAAGAAACAAGGCATGTTTGTGCCCCTCCAATCATGTTTTAAGTTAGTTATTTCAGGGAAAGACAGGAACTAGTTGGCTATGTATTATTACTCCGTTGTAGTTTGGGAGAAACTGAAATGAAATCCTGTGTTACTGGCAAATCAGCCAAATTGTACTATTGCCTGTCAAAATGCTTTGCCTGCAATGTATTCTCATTATTAGAATTCAAATACTGTACCTCCAAATTATGTCACTGAATCCTAACTTGCCTTCAGAGATGCAGTTTTATAAAAGGTATTGATGTGTAGCAAATTACCCTCGACTACAGCAGTCATAAACTTCGTTATTAACTTCTTTAAAATTTGCATTACTCTTGAGTGTCCTGAATTCACTTCAGGTAATGTGTGTAAATTGCATACATGGCAGAATTATTTTGGATTGGTAATAAGTTAGAGCGCAGACTCTGGAGTCAGACTGCTCCACAGCTATATGACCTCAGCAAGCTGTGTAACTCTGTGCCAATTTTCTCATCTGTTAAAAGGTTTAATAATAAGGCTGGGCATGGTGGCTCATGCCTGTAATCCTAGCACTTTGGGGGGCCGAGGCGGATGGATCACGAGGTCAGGAGATCGAGACCATCCTGGCTAACATGGTGAAACCCCGTCTCTACTAAAAATACAAAAACTTAGCTGGGCATGGTGGCACATGCCTGTAGTCCCAGCTACTCAGGAGGCTGAGGCAGAAGAAGGGCATGAACCCAGGAGGCAGAACTTGCAGTGAGCCAAGATGGCACCACTGCACTGCTGCCTGGGCGACAGAGCGAGATTCCATCTCAAAAAAATAAATAAACGAAGGTTTAATAATAATACCTGTTGTCTAATGTTAGATTAAATGACTAAATCAAAGACATTATTGAGTGGCACATAGTAGGCACTCAGTATATATTAGCTATTAGATTTTAGATGTTTTTATTTTATATCTGGTTCTCTTTCAGAATTCATAATGCACTGAAAGGAATTCCAGATGACCGAGATGGGCTGTTTGACACAATCCAACGCTCTAAGAATCACTATCAAAAAAGAGCATACCAGTGTATAAAATGTATGGTAGCTCTATTTAGTAACTGTCCTGTTGCTTACCAAATCCTGCAGGTGAGGATTTTTTTCTTACAATTTTGTGGAAATCTTAATCAGAATTAAGGATTCTGTTTTAAAAGAAGAGAATAATGAGAACTTGGGGTTGTCATTTTAAGTTAACTTTGAAGTATTCCAAATCCTCTTATATATGTGGTTTTATTTTCTTTTGCAGGGCAATGGAGATCTTAAAAGAAAGTGGACCTGGGCGGTAGAATGGCTTGGAGATGAACTTGAAAGAAGACCATATACTGGCAATCCACAGTACACTTACAACAATTGGTCTCCCCCAGTGCAAAGCAATGAAACATCAAATGGTTATTTCTTGGAGAGATCACATAGTGCTAGGATGACACTTGCAAAAGCTTGTGAACTCTGTCCAGAGGAGGTAAAAAAAGCCACCAGTGTGCAGCAGATAGAAATGGAAGAGAGCAAAGTAATTCTTTATTTTATAGGCCAGTGTTTATGTATTAATTATATTATTAAAAGATTATGTTGAAGTTTTGGGTTTTGAAAAATGTTTATTTGGCTGGGCGCAGTGGCTCATGCCTGTAATCCCAGCACTTTGGGAGGCCAAGGCAGGCGGATCACCTCAGGTCAGGAGTTCAAGACCAGCCTGGCCAACATGGTGAAACCCCATCTCTACTAAAAATAGAAAAATTAGCCAGGCGTGGCGGTGGTGCCTGTAATCTCATCTACTTGGGAGGCTGAGGCTAGAGAATGACTTGAACCCAGGAGGTGGAGGCTGTAGTGAGCAGAGATCGTGCCAGTGCACTCCAGCCTGGGGGACAAGAGTGAAACTCTGTCTCAAAAACAGAAAAGAAAAATGTTTATTCTGTGTCATCTTAAGCTAATGAGGGAGCCTTCTTTTGGAGAAATTTCTGTGAAATTGTCTGAAATGTAGTAGTTCTGAGAGAATGCAAATCAGGTTTTTGTTTGGTTTTGTTTTTTGTTTTTTTCCCAAAGTTCTTTATCTGCAGTAAAAGAAAAGTTGCTAATGGGTCAGTTTTGTAGATTTTTTAAGTTTATTTCAAATAGAAGTTAAAAATAAACTTGAGTTTGCCTACATAATTCTTTATCTTGAAATATTCAAAATTAGGAGCCAGATGACCAAGATGCCCCAGATGAACATGAGTCGCCTCCACCTGAAGATGCCCCATTGTACCCCCATTCACCTGGATCTCAGTATCAACAGGTAAAACAGGAGTCAGTTTGTGGTTTTATCCCCTAGAACTAGGTTTTATGCTTATTTTTAGAGGATGACTCAATTGTTGGTTGTGACTACAAAGTAACAGGTAGGATTATCTACTAGCTTTGGGAGCATGATCAGAAGAGGAATGGTTTGGAGCGGGGGTCATGGTGTAACGTGTTTGAACTTAACCACTGTAGGGTTTTCCTTGTCAAGAAGGTGTCCTTATGCTGGTAGTTAATAAAACTATGAGAATTTATGTCAACATGAAATGATCATTGTAAGGATTGTGGTGACATTTCCTGTGAGGCAAAATCTTCACCTGGATTCCAAAAACATTAAGATATGCAATGAAGTAAGAAGTCCTTGGTTTCCAGTGATGGTAAAAATCACTGGAAAAAAAAAAGGATTTGGGTAGATTTCCATAGGTGATTAGCTATAAAGTAAATAAACTAGTAAATAAATAGCAAAAGAAATGAGATGAAGAAACATTCTAAATGAAAACTTTTTCTTTCTGAAACCGAAATGTGACTAAATCAGCTCTTGTGAGGCAATGGTACTCAAACTTGAACAGGCATGAGTCTGCCTGGAGGGCTTGCTCCAGCAGAGGGCTAGACGCTATCCCAAAGTGTCTGATTTCATAGGTCTTCAAGGGGCTGGAAAATGAACATTTCTAACAAGTTCCCAAGTGATGCTGCTGGTGGTCCAGGAACTATACTTGGAGAAACATTTCAGTCATTCTTTCTTACGTTTCACTGTGTACACAGAAGCAAACTGAATAGTTAGGAAGTACACATTCAGCATACGTATTTTCATCTGTAGAAAGTAAAGCCCGACCGGGCGCAGTAGCTCATGCCTGTAATCCCAACACTTTGGGAGGCTGAGGCAGGCGGATCACCTGAGGTCAGGAGTTTGAGACCAGCCTGACCAACATGGAGAAACCCTGTCTCTACTAAAAATACAAAATTAACTGGGTGTGGTGGCGCATGCCTGTAATCCCAGCTACTCAGGAGGGTGAGGCAAGAGAATCTCTTGAAGCCAGGAGGTGGAGGTTGTGGTGAGTCGAGATAGCACCATTGCACTCCAGCCTGGGCAACAAGAGTGAACTCCATCTCAAAAAAAAAGTCTAGAATCTTGGCTTGGCTGATGGAGCATATACAGAAAAATGAGAGCACTGTAGGGTTCAGACATTTTAAAAGGTTAAGGAACCAAATCCACAAGGGAGGTTAACTTCCTTTGACCCTGAGAAAGCTCTTATGTTAATCATGCCTGGTTACTTTATCATCTTGAACATTGTTCTGTTTTTAATCAGCATTATTGTGAGTTCAGGGTTACTACTCCTGTATATCTTGTATCATGGTTAGTCAATTGGATTTAGCATGTGGAAGAGTCAATAGGTGCTCATAGATTGTTTTCTGAACATTTTTTACCAAGAGCAACAGTGGGTTAATCCTTTATTTGCCAGACTTGAGTCTAAATCATTTTGGCACTAAAAATCACTTTGGCCAAAGATGTATGTGGACCTACACAATCACTGCTCTTATTCAGGGTTTGGGGGTTTGCATTTACATTATGTTTTTCTCTTTCAAGCCTTTTTTTGTTTTTGTTTTTGTTCTTGCAGAATAGTAGTCCAACGGTATTTACAGAGTAAGTCCCAAGAATAAAAGTTTACATTTCCAGAGACTTCAGACCATGATTTTGAAGTTGTTTTACTATGTGAAAAGTTTTAACATGCAGATCTCTTCTCCTTTCCCAGAATAACCATGTGCATGGACAGCCATATACAGGCCCAGCAGCACATCACATGAACAACCCTCAGAGAACTGGCCAACGAGCACAAGAAAATTATGAAGGCAGTGAAGAAGTATCCCCACCTCAAGCCAAGGATCAATGAAATGCACATAATTAACTGGTTCCATCAAGACTGTGCACCCAGGCCTTACAGTCCAACCTTTTTCTGTGTCTGGCTAATATTTAAAACTAGAAAAACTATTCCTAATCAACATGGAGTGGAGAGTTTATTCACTGTCTTATCTGCAGAAATTTGCTGTCAATATATAACCCGCCTGCAGTGGAAAGTGTATAGTGTTTTGTAATAAATGGCCTGATGCTAATGTGTAAATGGCAAAGGTGTATATAGTATATTAATGTTGACTGTTAATTCTTAAGCAAGAAACCTTTTTCTTGATGAGACTCACAGATCTACACAAACTACAAAAGTTAATTTTCTTGTTATACCCACTGCACTCTGCAACCAGTGTTGCCTGCCTCATGGCAGTTAGTTCAGCTCCTTTACAAAAAAACCCAACGGCAACAAAACAGAGCCCATTCATGTCAGCCACACCAATAGTTTCATGTTAATTCTTTGCCACTGGAGTCAATTTTGCTATGAGCAATGTGTAAGGCTGGTAACCTTTAAATTATTTGGTTGATGTGGAAAATTGGTGATGTAACACTGTTTCTAGATTTTTTTCATTGCCTTTTTATTCTGATATTAGGTTAATCACTTTGAAGCTATAGTTATGCTGTAACATTTAGCATGGCTTCACACCAAGTTAGTGTAGCCAGTGAGGAAAAAGTTACCATAATGACAGCAGTTGTCCGAGAAGTGACAGCTGTATTACTCAGAGCTTTTACTTCTTACACCTAGAATATTAAAATATAAAACAAGGCGAGAAATGTGACAAACAGGCTGTTTTCAGTTGCACATATGTTCCTTATGTATAATGTTTGACAGTTCAATCTCTGGGTGGGATAAAGAACACTTACGTATCAGTAATGGGAATTTTAAAAAATATAAAACAAATATGCAAAAATTTGCTATGCCAAGATGCTGGAGCATAATAGAAGACTGTATTTGGTGTGCTTGTTTTGTTTCTTTGGTAGAGTTTATTAGGTGAATCTTCTCAAACTTTCCTTCTGCTGGATCCCAGTGACGTGGAAGTCATCAGAACCCCACGATACTTGGAGTACCTCTCTGCACCAAGATAGCTGGCTGATTTTCTGCTCAGTCACAATTTTACTTGAAAGCAAGAATTGTCCTAGCTCCTCTTCCATTATTCCAAAAAGTTTAACGTTCAAAGCAGGGTCTCATTAAAAAAGAAACTACTGGTTAGTTAATATAATTGAGATATCACAATTTCAGAATAAACATTTGATTACAAATAAGGAACTCCTCAGTTCATACTGTATTTAAAAGAGAATTGGTAACTTGAATGTGTGTAATTTTTTGGAACCTGTCTAAAAACCAAATACCCTGCAAACAGATACAGCCCACCCTATTCTATTTAAATATTTTGCTGTTTTATTTTATAGAAATTATTTTGCTGAATTCACAAATAGAATTTGATTTAAGAAGAACTTTTTGTCCTGTGGTGTGTTTTTGGTTTTTTTTTTTTTTTTTTTTTTTGGTTACTTTTTTTGTCCTTTTTTTTCACAGAGGACTGCATATTAAAATTCATTCTGTGCATAGCATGCCTAGGCATGACACTGATTCAGGATTTCAGTCACACTGAGTTTTTGTGCACAGAAAGATTTGACCTTTGGCCCTTTACTGAAGATTTTGAGAAATCAGGATGCTGACACTGTAAAAGTTTCCTAACATAATCTTGTACTTTTTGTATGTTTTTTATATACATGTATATTTAATGAGCACAAGCTTGGTTGTATTTTTTACAATTCAGTTAATAGGGAAATGTTTTGTCAAAAGGCTACACTTGGAACTGAACAAAGCAGAAACAAAATTGAGCATTGCATTATTTTGTGATTAAAAGGGGCAGGTATTTAAGATAAAGCTTTGGGTATCTTATTTGTAGTACTCTGTAGTCAACCTGTGCTTCTAGGTGTTCCTGTAATAGTAGGACATTTTGACACCAGATAGTTTTTACTTTGAGTGAAAGTTACACACGGTGTTTGCAATTCCAACTGATAGTTTTTATTTTTTTGTTGTTTTCTTCTTTGAGATGGAGTCTCGCTGTCACCCAGGCTGAAGTGCAGTGGCACAATCTTGGCTCACTACAACGTCGCCTCCTGGTTTCAAGCGATTCTTCCGCCTCAGCCTCCTGAGTAGCTGGGATTACAGGCACCCACCACCACACCCAGTTAATTTTTGTAGAGACAGGGTTTCACCGTGTTGGCCAGGCTGGTCTTGAACTCCTGACCTCAGGTGATCCGCCTGCCTCGGCCTCACAGAGTGCTGGGATTGCAGGTGTGAGCCACCATGCCCGGCCCCAATTGGTAGTTTTTTAATTTAAGTTTCTTGATTCCAAGCTCTTTAAACAAGTGAAATAGGTTAACTTTATTTGGATGAGTTACTATTGTTAGGTGTACCATCTCACCATCTGAGAGGAGATTTATATATTTCCTGCTCCTTAACAAAACATGTAATGTACTTAAAAACTTTAATGACTTCCTAGTTGAGAAAAAACTTGACATACAAAAAAGGCTGTGAATTTTTCTACTTGGAGGAAGAGCCCAACTTTGGTTGCTTTGAATTTACAAGCCCCCTTGTGCCAGGTGAGGGGCTCATGAATCATTTTTGTCTTCATTTGAGGAAGAGTGGTCTGTGTTGTGACCAGGAGCAAGGGAAGGTGGAGTTATTTTTGTTTGTGCAAATTATTTTCTATATTTAACTCTTAAAGCAAGCATTAATGTATAACCAGAAATTTAAAGATGCATGTTATTGTAAGAGCAACATCATGGTGATTTTGAGGTCTTTTTCTGAACATACACGGCACATTTTAAATTTCAAGTCTTCAAAGTGCCTAAGGATTATTTAGTTCACCCTCAACTGATTTTTTGAGCCATATATTTCCTATTTTAAATGTTTGCAGAATCGCCAGTGTTGCTTTGAAAGAAATAGCCCCCAGAATTCTAAACATTATAGAAGACAGTAGAATGTGTTACCATAAAGACTGAAGATATTTTAGTTGTAAAACCGTGTGAACAAGGGCTTTTGCCCTATTGTATCTAAGTATTTCAGTGCACAACTTGTTAAAAAAAACCATATTGCTGCTGTTTCTAAGCCCTCCACCAACTGAATTTTCATGTTTAGCATTGTAGAGGCAGAAATAACATTTTTTTTTCTTTCATTGATTTTTCTCCTGGTGATAATTTCCCAGCCTTGTGTCTATTGTGTATACAAATTTAGAATTATTAAAATGTTTTCTTTTTTTTTCATGATTAACTTAGTGAATAACTTAAATCCTTAATCCTAGTAGTGGTTAGAAAGATGAGGAGCCTTTTTTATTTGACTTACATTTGTAAATGAAAACAAGTCTGTGAATATTCAGATGACTACTTCAAAGTAATTCAGTTTTTTTATTAGTATTTTTCCAGCTTATGTTCTCCCACGAGCTATTTTACTTTGCTGAATTTTGTGGTTAATTTGGTGGATATATCCTGCCTTATTTAGGATTATAGCTGGATAAGAAAATTGCCTTTTCATTGTAAGTGCCCAGTTTTGGTCTCTAGTTTAAAGGTACTACATACTGCTGATAAAGGAAAACACTCCCCTACACCCCAGTTTTTGTGTTACCAAGAAAAAAGAAAAAAAGTACTGGTTTCATAGTAGGACTCAACCAGAATTGGTCCTACACATATGTTGAGTGTTTAGTTTTTGCAAATAAGGTTTTTGAGTGTGATAAAACACTACAGAAGTGCTAAATGTATTGAGAATTTGCTGCCGATTGTATTTATAACAATTATTTTAAAAAGTTTGCAGAAATTTAGCACTTTCCCTCCAAATTTATAGGTGTAAAAGAAGCGGGGGCAAGGTGCACCACATTTTAAAACTGCAAATGTGTGAAAATTTATTTTGAGATTCAGATTCCTAAAAGGAAATTTCACCACCCAAGTCATGCACTTCTTAGCCTTTTACAAGCCAACAGACTGACATGAAGATTGTTCACAGTTCCTAAGATTTAGCACATATACAAAAATAAAACTTTATAAATTCAATTTCGGTTTTCCCTTTATTTATTAATACAAGATTTTTAAACAGAAGGTAGAGGTGTAATAGAGCTGAAGGGAATGTTTTAAAGGGGAATGTTTATGAGGAATTCAGCCATCATTGTGTATACCCAAAGTGGATTCACACCTAAGGACCTCAAAGAAATGAGTTGTGATCTAATTGCAGACTTTTTAGTTAAAACTAAGATTCGACAAACTGATGTTTCACAGTTCTCTTAAATTGTAAATAAAGCAGACCACATGTTTTGAGGAGAGCCAGGGAAGTGAAAGTTCAGTTAACTCTCTAGCAAGTTCTGTCTGCTGTTTTTTTGTTGTTGTTGTTTGTTTGTTGTTTTGAGATGGAGTCTCGCTCTGTCGCCCAGGCTGGAGTGCAGTGGCGGGACCTTGGCTCACTGCAAGCTCCGCCTCCCGGGTTCACGGCATTCTCCTGCCTCAGCCTCCCGAGTAGCTGGGACTACAGGCGCCCACCACCGTGCCTGGCTAATTTTTTTGTATTTTTAGTAGAGACGGGGTTTCACTGTGTTAGCCAGGATGGTCTCGATCTTCTGACCTCGTGATCCGCCCGCCTCGGTCTCCCAAAGTGCTGGGCCGTCTGCTGTTTATAGTGTCTAGAAATAGCTCTTTGTTGTCATGTCCCAGGGAAATAAGATTTCCACAGAAACCTGGCGGTGCTTTCCTAAAGTTGGGTTACTTCAAGAACTGCTGAAAGACAAATCTCAGATTTTCATTGGATTTAATTTCACTGTTTTTTTTTTTTTATGGAAAACTAATATTTAACTTTTCTGCAATTTGGAAAACTCCCTCCAGTTGGATTAGACTGTATTTTACGTATTTTTAGCTACATGAGTACATCTAACTGAAAAAATACATTGCCGCCAATATTACGAATTGCTTCATTGTAATCTGATTAACTTACAGATAGGCAAAAAGTTGACATCTTTATTTTTATCTATACCTGAAAGTTTAGATAGCTTACTAAAGTTCGGGTTACATAAAACGTTTCAGTGACTTTAGGGATGTAAATTGTCAAGAAATTTCTTAAACTACACCAAAAAACTTTCCTAAATAGAGCAAATTTCAGAGCTATTTAAATAAAAGTTGATTATTTTAAGGTCATTCTATTTAAATGGTCAAAACTCAAGAGTGAAATAGGAATCATTTTAGCCATCATCTGAGAAAACAAGTCTCGTTCTGATCCATTAACACTAGACAATATACTGCATTTCAGCAAGTCCAAGATGCCATTGGTTACAAGGCGCCTCAGCAAGCAAAATCACTGACTTTCATGGATATTAAGACGTGGGATATCCCATCTGGTAGTAATCTTTGTCATGACAAATGTCTTTTCACATCTGGAAATAGGTTTTTGTCATGGACTTTTCTCACATTTTTTTTTTTTTTTCCCATTAGTGGAAATTAGAAATTCTATTTTTATGTGTAATTGCTAACAAAGCTGGCCAATTTACAAGTTTATGAAGAAATGGCTTGATGGAACTGAACCTTTAAGGAGTCACCAAATTATTAATGAAGTGCCCTGTGTAAGCGGTCTTCTTGAGATAGTTTTGTGTCATAGCTTCTAGTTTTCACATACTTTATAGTTAACACACCAAGTGGACTTTCTTGCTCTGCCAGTACGGTTCAGCTGCCCTGGACTCGTCTCTGCCTGTCAAAACACTCCCTATGTTAGAAAATGAGTTACAGAGGCCAGGCGTGTTGGCTCACGCCTGTAATCCCACCAGTTGGGAAGGCCGAGGCGGGCGGATCACCTGAGGTCGGGAGTTCGAGACCAGCCTGGCCAACATTGTGAAACCCTGTCTCTACTAAAAATACAAAAATTAGCTGGGTGTGGTGGTGCACACCTGTAATCGCAGCTACTCAGGAGGCTGAGGCACGAGAGTCGCTTGAACCGGGAGGCAGAGGTTGCAGTGAGCCGAGATGGGGCCACTGCACTGCAGCCTGGGCGATGGAGTGAAACTCTGTCTCAAAAACTATATATAGAGAGAGACTGGCTTCTGTAGCCTTCCCAGCACTAGCCAAACTCCTCAAAGGTAAGCAAGTGGGGGCCACCTTGCAAGATAGTAAAAATTGTGTTCATTTTCTATTTACATTCAACCCTATAGATGTGTTTAAAAACAAAGTATTCCAAATGGGTACTTTGGATATTGGAACATTTTTTCCATGGAGTCCTTTTTAGCAATTCAGTTGCATGAGGAATAGAAATGTATTCTTAACAGTGTTGCTGCTGTGTTTCTTAAATCACTTGCCATTAATTCTCTTATGTTCTCATCTAATTCTTCCCCCACCCATTAAAACATTGGTACACCTTTGGAGTTCAGAAGTAATGATGATTTTGTCTGGGTCTTAATTCCCATGCTGCTAGGACCAGAGAGAAGGAAGGATATGCTTCATGGAGGTTCAGAATTGCATTCCATTCTGACCCACCAACTACTGCCTGCACGATAGTTGTTAGCAACAGGAAGCATTTGCAGGATGTCAAGGAAATGAGTCAATATTTAGGGCACATGGTGTGTTGAGGGAAAGCCCTTCAGAATCCATTTTCCTCAGGTGTCTATATGTTTAGGAGGTGGCCCTTATTTCTTGATGTAAACTAGTGTGTTCTGCTGGGTGATTAAGGAAACAACTTTTTCAGGCTGTGTTTAAAATCAATCAGAAACCTAGATGGGACTGCTTAAATTTGGTAAGTTAGTACCTTTTCTTACTGAGAATATTAATCAGTAGTACTAGTAATTAGTTATTCCAGCTACCTACTTTCAGAATGTTCTTAAGCATTTATTATGACTCTTTTCTAGCAAAATGGTCCATACGCAGATTCCCAAAATATCTTCTTTAGGAAGTCTGACTTAGTCAAAGAATGAATGTACTAAAGAGATTTGAAAGCTAAAGCTATTAAGTTGTTTTTTTGTTTGTTTGTTTTGTTGTTGTTTTGTTTTTGAGACGGAGTCTCACTCTGTTGCCCAGGCTAGAGTGCAGTGGCGCGATCTCGGCTCAGTACAAGCTCCACCTCCTGGGTTCACGCTATTCTCCTGCCTCAGTCTCCCGAGTAGCTGGGACTATGGGCACCCGCCACCATGCCTGGCTAATGTTTTTGTATTTTTAGTAGAGACGGGGTTTCACCGTGTTAGCCAGGATGGTCTCAATCTCCTGACCTTGTGATCCACCCGCCTTGGCCTCCCAAAGTGCTGGGATTACAGGCGTGAGCCACCATGCCCGGCTAAGTTGGTTTTAAATAAGCACTTAGGTTGTAGTTAGCCTTTTGTATTGCTCCAAGATTGGATTTTTTATTTTTATTTTTTATTTATTTTTTTTTTTTTGAGACGGAGCCTTACTCTGTCGCCCAGGCTGGAGTGCAGTGGTGTGATCTCAGCTCACTGCAACCTCTGCATCCTGGATTCAAGAGATTCTCCTGCCTCAGCCTCCCGAGTAGCTGGGATTACAGGTGTGTGCCACCACGCCCGACTAATTTTTGTATTTTTAGTAGAGACAGGGTTTCGCCATGTTGGCCAGGCTGATCTCGAACTCCTGACCTCAGGTGATCTGCCTACCTCATCCTCTCAAAGTGCTGTGATTAGAGGCGTGAGCCACTGCACCCAGTCCAAGATCGGAATTTCTGTCTAACAGAAAAGCAAAAACCAAAAATTCAGACTTGCACTAAAATGGTAGCAAGTTTGCCTTATTAATGGCCACTGAAGCTTGGTTTCGTAACTCAGTAACGTTAAGTGCTAGATAAACTGGATGATGGGTTATTGTTTAGCACTTATCAGCACAGCGTTAGACCCTTGAACTATGCCTCTTACACTGATATTAGCAAATACTCCATTATTACAAGGAAAATAATTCACTGTTCAAGAGTGCAGGCTGGAGAAGAATGTAAAATAGAAATGGTTACAGGATGTCCCTCTCATTCTGTGCTTTTGTCTCTAGAAAAGGGTGATAAAGTAACAAAGAGTGACACTTATATTATCAGGTGCTTTTGAGGAGTAACAATTTATCAATATGCAATCCACATTTAGGCTTTTAACTGCTGTTCCGCTATGCTGAAGTGCAATGGGCAATACTCATCACAAAAGCAGCTTACAGCTGTAAACAAAAAAGAGGAATTACTTTTAGGGAAGCTGGTTTAACTGTACAAATTTAAAGTCAAGAATTAACTGAAGATTTAAGGATAGAACTAAAAGAATGCATATATAATGTCATACCTGAATCTCCTACTAAACATTGAAGTTTGGTATTAGGTTGGTTTGAAAACAGTTGTTAAAACATGGCCCTCTGGCCTGGCATGGTGGCTCACGCCTGCAATTCCAACACTTTGGGAGGCTGAGGCGGGCGGATCACTTGAAGTCAGGAGATTGTGACCAGCCTGGCCAGCATGGTGAAACCCTGTCTCTACTAAAAAATACAAAAATTACCTGGGCGTGGTGGCGGGCGCCTGTAATCCCAGCTACTTGGGAGGCTGAGGCAGGAGAATTGCTTGAACCCAGGAGGTGGAAGTTGCAATGAGCCAAGATCACGCCATTGCACTCCAGCCTGGGCAACAAGAGCAAAAATCCATCTCAAAAAAACAAAACAAAAACAACAAAAAACTCTGCCTTCTAAATTTGACTAGTGAGTGGGGGAAAAGGTCAAGTAAGTTTTTTTTTTTTAAATTCTGAATTTGTTTGCAGATATACCATAGCTGAAATATAGTGTTACATTTTGTGTCTAGATTAAAAGAAAATACAGTGGCCTAAAATAATATCCCATATTTTAAATTCTGCTATACATCAATCGCAATAGTTTTTTCCCCCCACAGTAGTTCTTTGCAATGCATTTAGCATGAACTCCTGTTGAGGAGCAGCTTTTGTTACAAATTTGATGTGGGATTACAACTTTGAAAACTGAAATACGCCTTTTACTTTTTCGTAGCTCTGATTTGAACCTCATTTGAAAATAAGTACATTGAAGATTTATACTAACACATTTCCAGTAGCTGAGATCAAGTGTTATAGCCACTACTTTGAATGAGAAGAAAATGTGCTAATGTGCTGTACAAAACACACCGGTCCCAGGAAGAAAATAAAACAGCAGTCCATATTTTCAAGTGACAGCAGGTTGTACCCTGACTCAGCACCAATCCATCCAAACCCTTTAGCAGCTTTAAAATGTGGATGTCACAGACCCCAGTGGTGTCTTCGGTACAGCAATAAACAAGAAGTGGGCCTGTGAGCTCTGTGTTCTGGCCCAGAGGGGCAATGCCTAGCTCTAAGAAAGCAGTCTGTGTACGGTTCTTCTCAAGTCTGGTCTCAACTCCAGATGTTTTCCTCCATTAGAAAATGAAAAGCTTGTTTATTCATATGAAACCCTACGGAGCTGACTTTTTTTTTTTTTTTTTTTTTTGAGACGGAGTCTCACTGTGTCTCCCAGGCTGGAGTGCAGTGGCGCGATCTCGGCTCACTGCAAGCTCCGCCCCCCGGGTTCACGCCATTCTCCCGCCTCAGCCTCCCAAGTAGCTGGGACTACAGGCGCCCGCTACCGCGCCCGGCTAGTTTTTTGTATTTTTAGTAGAGACGGGGTTTCACCATGTTAGCCAGGATAGTCTCGATCTCCTGACCTTGTGATCCACCCGCCTCGGCCTCCCAAAGTGCTGGGATTACAGGCTTGAGCCACCGCGCCCGGCTACGGAGCTGACTTTGATTAAAAATGCATCTCCTTTATAACTTTCACAAATGGGCTGAATTTAGACTGTGCCTACTGGTAGCCATTTGTCAAGTCTCCAAGACAGGAATTTTTCTCATCTGCCTTTCAAAAACTCTTGTCTTTGTTACAATAAGCTTTCTCTTCATCAGAAGTTAATTTTAGGCCGGGCGCAGTGGCTCAGGCCTGTAATCCCAGCACTTTGGGAGGCCAAGGTGGGCGGGTCACCTGAGGTCAAGAGTTCGAGACCAGCCTGGCCAACATGGTAAAACCCTGTCTCTACTAAAAATACAAAAATTAGCTGGGTGTGGTGGCATGCGCTTGTAATCCCAGCTACTTAGGAGGCTGAGGCAGGAGAATCACTTGAACCCGGGAGGCGGAGGCTGCAGTTAGCTGAGATCATGCCACTACTCTCCAGCCTGGGCGACAGAGAGAGACTCTGTCTCAAAAAAAAAAAGTTAATTTTGCTGTCACAATCACTCAGGAATAATAATGCTGCAAACATGTTATGGGATTGAAGAAACAACGTGAAGAAAGGAGGTGGCCAGGCATGTTGGCTCACGCCTATAATCCCAACACTTTGGGAGGCTGAGGCGGGCAGATCACAAGGTCAGGAGATCAAGACCATGATGGCTAACACGGTGAAACTCCATCTCTACTAAAAATACAAAAATTAGCCGGGCGTGGTAGCAGGCACCTGTAGTCCCAGCTACTCAGGAGGTTGAGGCAGGAGAATGGCATCAATCTGGGAGGTGGAGCTTGCAGTGAGCCAAGATCACGCCACTGCACTCCAGCCTGGGTGACAGAGCGAGACTCCGTCTCAAAAAAAAAAAAAAAAGGAGGTGAGGGTAGCCATCACAACTGAGGCACAGGTTCTACACGTGTGAAGTACACTTTGCCTTAAATTGTGTTCTCTCCCAGTTGCTCTCTTGATTTGAATATGGGGGATTGAGTCCAACTTGACCTCTGGAAAGCTCATCACTCCAGGTGCACAGTCATTAATCATGTCTAAAGTATTTGTGTTTGGTTTGGAGAAATCCTAGTGTCAGGCATATCCTTGCTGGGGTTTTCTGGGTGTACTCCGTGTCTTTTTTATAAGAAAAGTCAGCTTTCTTACAGACAGTTGATGCAACTCTCACGTTAAAAAAAAAAAAAAAAAAAAGAGGGGGGTTGGGGGTGGACGCTGTGGCTTACACCTATAATCCCAGCACTTTGGGAGGCCAAGGCGGGTGGATCACCTGAGGTCAGGAGTTCGAGACCAACCTGGCCAACATAGCGAACCCTCGTCTCTACTAAAAATACAAAAATTAGCTGGATGTGGTGGCATGCGCCTGTAGTCCCTGCTACTCCTTGGGAGGCTGAGACAAGAGAATGGCTTGAACCCGGGAGGCAGAGGTTGCAGTGAGCTGAGACTGCGCCACTGCACTGCAGCGTGTGCAACAGAGCAAGACTGTCTCAGACAAAAAAAAAAAAAAAAAAAAAAGTCAACCAATAAAATCTGTTAGCTTAGAATTCAAGTGGAAAAATTGGTACGTTTAGCATTGCATGGTTACCTGGAGAGGTGGATGCGACCTGAAGTTGGTTGGTGGTGTTGGCTTTTCAGTTGCTTCCTTGTATTTACTCTTCTCTTCTCTTTTCTTTCTTTCTTTCTTTTTTTTTTTTTTTTTTTTTTTTTGAGATGGAGTTTTACTCTTGTTGCCCAAGCTGGAGTGCAATGGCAAGACTTCGACTCACTGCAACCTCTGCCTCCCTGGTTCAAGCAATTCTCCTGCCTCAGCCTCCTGAGTAGCTGAGATTACAGGTGTGCACCACCACGCCCCGCTAATATTTGTATTTTTAGTAGAGACGGGGTTTCACCACATTGGTCAGGCTGGTCTCGAACTCCTGACCTCAGGTGATCCACCCACCTTGGGCTCCCAAAGTGCTGGGATTATAGGCGCGAGCCACCGTGCTCAGCCAATATTTACTCTTTTCTTTATACATCCAGATTTTGAACATATACACATTTAAAGAATATTATCTTGCCTAACTCTGGTTACTTTTCTTTATATTTTGTTTGAATTAATTTTCATTGAAAATTATTGGGGCCGGGCGCGGTGGCTCAAGCCTATAATCCCAGCACTTTGGGAGGCCGAGACAGGCGGATCACAAGGTTAGGAGATCGAGACTATCCTAGCTAACACGGTGAAACCCCGTCTGTACTAAAAAAAAAATACAAAAAAACTAGCCGGGCGAGGTGTTGGGCGCCTGTAGTCCCAGCTACTTGGGAGGCTGAGGCAGGAGAATGGCGTAAACCTGGGAGGCGGAGCTTGCAGTGAGCTGAGATCTGGCCACTGCACTCCAGCCTGGGTGACAGAGCGAGACTCTGTCTCAAAAAAAAAAAAAAAAAAGGCCGGGCACGGTGGCTCACGCCTGTAATCCCAGCACTTTGGGAGGCCAAGGCGGGTGGATCACGAGGTCAGGAGATCGAGACCATCCTGGCTAACACGGTGAAACCCCGTCTCTACTAAAAATACAAAAAATTAGCCGGGCGTGGTGGCGGCGCCTGTAGTCCCAGCTACTCAGGAGGCTGAGGCAGGAGAATGGCGGGAACCCGGGAGGCGGAGCTTGCAGTGAGCTGAGATCCGGCCACTGCACTCCAGCCTGGGCGACAGAGCGAGACTCCGTCTCAAAAAAAAAAAAAAAAGAAAATGATTGAATTCTTTGCTGTTGCAATGCTCCTGTACACTTGAACTTGGTTTCCTTTTCCTCATGGTACAAAGTCAAGGGTAGCAAGGGCTGCAGTGGCCCTTAAGAAAGGACTGGAGGCTAGGCGTGGTGGCTCACGCCTGTAATCCCAGCACTTTGGGAGGCCAAGGCAGGTGGATCACCTGAGGTCAGGAGTTCGAGACCAGCCTGGCCAACATGGCAAAAATCTGTCTCTACTAAAAAAAAAAAAAAAGGATTTTGTGAAACTTTAAAAATACAGAGAAATGGCCAGGCTTGGTGGCTCACGCCTGTAATTCCAGCACTTTGGGAGACTGAGGAGGGCGGATCATGAGGTCGGGAGTTCAAGACCAGCCTGGCCAACATGGCAAAACTCTGTCTCTACTAAAAATACAAAAATTAGTCGGGGGTGGTGCCGCATGCCTGTAATCTCAGCTATTTGGGAGGCGGGGCAGGCGAATGGCTTCAACCCAGGAGGCAGAGGTTGCAGTGAGCCGAGATCCAGCCACTGCACTCCAGCCTGGGCGACATTTCCCCCATCCTCCGTTTCATTCCCTTCCCCTACACCAGAAGCAAGCACCACCATGATTCAATGTGTATCCTTCAAGCACAGTTTTTAATGGTGCCCAGCTTTGCTGACAGATGGCCCTTTCAGGATACCACTTCAACCCTAAGATAGGGACTTCAAAGGGAAAACTGGAAGTGGCGTTTCTCCAGCAAAGGACCAAGAGAATTCCAAAACAAAGAAAATAATCTGGTGAATTCAGGAATACTGCTAACATCGTGTGAGCGAAATGGCTGTAACAGAGTATATCCTAGACAAAGATGTCAGAGTCCAAAAGGAATTGACAATGTTTCTTCCGAAGTGGTCATGAGGTCCTGAGTTGGAAATGGGGTCGCGGCACACGTGGTATATGACATGGCTGCCTTCCCCAGATTTGTGGAAATAAGATTTCTAGTCATCATAGGTTTTTCTCACCTGTGGTTTGAGTCCTATGAGCAAGAAAAGGATGGTTTTTGTTTCTGTTAAGTTTTCCTTTAAGAAAAGAAAAGTACCAAGGCCCAAGTTTGTGTAGAGCCTTGCCTTGTAGGGGACTTTGATTCTGCCCAAGACAATTCCTCCAGCTTTAAGCTTGGCATCCCAGCAGCCCAACTTTCCAATCTTCTCTGAGCAAATAATGACAAACGAAATAGCACTTTAAGCCATCTGTTCAAGTTGGTGCGTTTTGCCTCTGGTGTTTATAAACCTGCTCCAATAAAAAGCAAAAACAAAGCCCAGAGTTTAGCAAAAAGCATGGTTGGGTGAGCAGCCAAAAGCAATTTCCATCTCAGAAAGAAACACAAATTTATTTTTATCCAAGATGTTTTGGTAATGTGTGGTTTGCTTCAGAACAACAAATGTGGCATGGCCTGGTATCTTGAAGCGTCTCTCCTTTTTGAAGAAAAGCAAAGAAATGGGAGGAATATGGGGAGGATCACAACTTTGTGGTTGTGTGTTTATGTGTAAACTTGGCTTTGTTGCTGAAATTAGCAATAAGATTCTTCTGGAACATCTGCCTATCTAGTTCATCAAATGATTCTTCATAATGCTTGGGGATGATTTTCAGGGCTGACCAATGGCGGTTAGCTTTACTTTTTGTTTGCTTTGGGGAATTTCAATGGGGATTTTTTTCTATTGATTTGCTAAATGATATCACAAGGTAGTATTCTTTTGTCTTGTCTACAGAATATCACTACAAAAAGATTGGAGTATTTAGTTCTCAGCAAGCAGTAGGATAACCCTAATTCCCATAACCCTGTGAGGTACGTGAAATATCCTTATCTTACTGAAGAAATTTCAGCTCAATGGGCTTAAATATAATAACTTGTCTGGGGTGGCTCAGCAGGATGAAAGATAAACAGGAAATTATTTTCTTTTCTTTCTTTTTTTTTTTTTTTTCAGACAGAGTCTTGCTCTATTGCCCAGGCTGGAGTGTAGTGGTGCGATCTCGGCTCACTGCAACCTCTGCCTCCCAGGTTCAAGTGATTCTCCTGCCTCAGCCTCCCGAGTAGCTGGGATTACAGGCATGTGCCACCATGCCTGGCTAATTTTTGTATTTTTACTAGAGACAGGGTTGCGCCATGTTGGCCAGGCTGGTCTTGAACTCCTGACCTCAGGTGATCTGCCTGCCTCGGCTTCCCAAAGTGCTGGGATTACAGGCGTGACCACCGCGCCCGGCCTTAAATCTTTTTTTTTTTTTTTTTTTTTTTTGAGATGGAGTCTCGCTCTGTCACCCAGGCTGTAGTGCAGTGGCTGGATCTCAGCTCACTGCAAGCTCCGCCTCCCGGGCTTACGCCATCCTGCCTCAGCCTCCCGAGTAGCTGGGACTACAAGCGCCTGCCACCTCGCCCGGCTAAGTTTTTGTATTTTTAGTAGAGACGGGGTTTCACTGTGTTAGCCAGGATGGTCTCGATCTCCTGACCTCGTGATCCGCCCATCTCGGCCTCCCAAAGTGCTGGGATTACAGGCTTGAGCCACCGCGCCCGGCCAAATCATTTTTTAACAATGAAAATCCATTTTAGAATTAAGGTCTGGCGGACAGTCCTGTTTAGTCTTGTTATGGCAAGGAGCATTCTTGCCTGAAACTGTAAGCACTAAGGAAGTGAATTGTGAAGTCTCTGTGCCCTATGTCTGTTCCTCCTCTGCTATTTGACATCTTGCTAACTCCACTGGTTCTGTTAAGTCCTTCCACGCCAGGAACAATATCATAGCGGTAACTCAATTAGTTAGCGGTACTTTCTCAGGGATTTGAACCTAGGGTGTTTGACTCCAGAATACAAACTCTGTTGCCTCAGGATTAAATGGATCAAATTCTTTGTATCATAGTTTTGGTCATCTAGGTCCAATGTGAATGATTTACTCAATAGATATTTCGACCACACAATAATTTGAGTTCTGACCTCTATGTATTAATAAAAGTGCACCTGATAAGACATAAGCACTTGTTTTTGTAATTTTTTTATTTTTTATTTTTTGAGACAGAGTCTTACTCTATTACCCAGGCTGGAGTGCAGCGGCATGATTTCAGCTCACTGCAACCTCCACCTCCTGGGTTCAAGTGATTCTCCTGCCTCAGCCTCCTAAGTAGCTGGGATTACAGGCGAGTGCTAGCACGCCAGGCTAATTTTTGTACTTTTAGTAAAGACGGGGTTTCTCCATGTTGGCCGGGCTGGTCTTGAGTTCCTGACCTCAGGTGATCCACCTGCCTCGGCCTCTCAAAGTGCTGGAATTACAGGCGTGAACCACCGTCCCCAGCCAATTTTTGTAATATTTTTTAAAAGCCTCCAAAATGAGTGATTTCTAGCAAGCTTGCTCTGGGCTTCCCTAAGGACCTCTGAGGAAGTCCTTGCTACCCGGAGACAGCAGCTATTTTGAGACTGGCCTTTGTAGCCAAACCCTAGAAACCATCTGAGTTCTGACTGAAATGTACAATTTGCAATGTATTAACGACTAGCAGAATTCTTTTTTTTTTTTTTGAGACGGAGTCTCGCTCTATCGCCCAGGCTGGAGTGCAGTGGCACGATGTCGGCTCACTGCAAACTCTGCCTCCCAGGTTCACGCCATTCTCCTGGCTCAATTTTTTGTATTTTTAGTAGAGACGGGGTTTCACCGTGTAGCCAGGATGGTCTCGATCTCCTGACCTTGTGATCTGCCCACCTCGGCCTCCCAAAGTGCTGGGATTACAGGTATGAGCCACCGCGCCCGACCTGACTAGCAGATTTCTTTTTTTTTTTTTGAGACGGAGTCTTGCTCTGTTACCCAGGCTGGAGTGCAGTGGCCGGATCTCAGCTCACTGCAAGCTCCACCTCCCAGGTTCACGCCATTCTCCGGCCTCAGCCTCCCGAGTAGCTGGGACTACAGGCGCCCGCCACCTCGCCCGGCTAGTTTTTTTGTATTTCTTAATAGAGACGGGGTTTCACCGTGTTAGCCAGGATGGTCTCGATCTCCTGACCTCGTGATCCGCCCGTCTCGGCCTCCCAAAGTGCTGGGATTACAGGCTTGAGCCACCGCGCCCGGCCAGCAGAATTCTTAATAACTTGGTTTCCTATATTGGATCAAAATAAGTCTACGTGGTTGATCAAAGGAAGAGGAATGAAACATACTTTCAATAAATGGTTTTGTGCCATTCTATTTATACCTTCAGCCTGTCAACTAATGTTAGGCTGAAAAATTAGAAAGCTGTCTCCATATAACTAATTCTCAACTATGCCAGATACTAACATCTTAGTAACTGGAAAGTGGTGCTGCTTTCTCATTAGCATGAATCTACTTGATTGCACAGACATTCTACCCCTGGAAGAAAATACATGTCCTGCCCCCACTCCCATGGGATTCAAAGCTATTTTCACTTGGAATGAAAATAAATGCAGCCCGTAAGCATCATTTTCCCCTAAATTGGCTCTTGTGGGGGAAAATTAAGTTTGCTCACCATTAATATAGAAATTTCTAGAAGGTACAAGAGGTTTTGATTTGAGCTGTATGGGTTTCTCATTAGCCAAAGACCCCATAGGTGCCTATGAAGAAAACTGGGAAGAATAACTGAAGAAGAAAACAAAATAACCAGATGGGATGCTCCCAGGGATCCCTGGGGGAGGCACTCTGGAAGTGGTTTCTAAACACTGGGTTGATCCCCAGACCTCATAATCTTTGAGGATTTTGTCTGGTCAAAATGATGCAGAAGGAGAAATTGGGACAATCGAGTAAGATTTTCATAAGACTGAATTTGCTCTATTTAAACAACTATCCTATGAGATTATGTACCTTTGGATCTTTTTTAAAGAATTTTTTATAGAGATGGGGTCTCACTGTATTGGCCAGGCTAGTCTCGAACTCCTGGCCTCAAATGATCTGCCCACCTCTGCTTCCCAAAGGGCTGGGATTACAGGCGTGAGCCACTGTGCCTGGCCTCCTTTGGCTCTTTTGAAATTCAAATGTCTTTCCTTATATGGAATGACAGTGATAGTTGTGGTTGGTTGTTTGTTTTTTAATTCCCTAACTTGGCACAACAAGAAGTTGGCAAACCAAATTGGTCCCTTTTTTTTGCTTTTTGTTTTTGTTTGTTTTTTATTTTGATTCAGAGTCTCGCTCTGTCGCACAGGCTGCAGTGCAGTGGCGCAATCTCGGCTCACTGCAACCTCTGCCTCCCGGGTTCAAGCCATTCTCCTGTCTCAGCCTCCCAAGGAGTAGCAGGGACTACAGGCGCATGCCACCACATCCAGCTAATTTTTGTATTTTTAGTGGAGATGGTGCTTCACTATGTTGGTCAGGCTGGTCTCGAACTCCTGATCTCAGGCGATCCACCCGCCTCGGTCTCCCAAAGTGCTGGGATTACAGGCGTGAGCCACGGCACCCGGCCAGGTCCCATTTTTTAAAAAAGTGTATCAGTTTCTGAAATTTGAGATATCTGAGAGCAGCTCATCTATGGCATCTCAGTAAATGGTGGATTCCAAATGAGGCAAGCTGGAATAGGGCCCGCAGTGTTCACTGACACAGCAAGTGTAGGGTCAGCAAACGACAGGGTGGAGCAGAGAGGACAAGCGTGTGTTTATTTTCTGTAGCTCAAAGACTTGACAAGTCAAAGAATCCCCGGCCATTGAAGTCCAAGGAGTAAATATACCAACTCATGTACCTTACACTGATACGAGCTGTTCACTGATCTGAGGGCCCAGGGAGGGTTCGTTCCCTGCATGTGGATTTGGGGAGAGATTCTCTTCTCCCCAGGGCCCATTGACTGCCTTTTCCAGAACTGGCCATCACAATTTGCCCATCTATCTTGGCAAAGAAGGACCACCTTGGTCTGCTTGTCCAGGCAGGGCCTCCACAGACACCCCCCTTCCCCCACATGGTCTCCCCTCCTCTCGCTTCCTGCCCTGGCCTGGGTAGACTGGCTGTGCTGGGAGGAAAGGTGGCCCCTCATCATCTCCCCTACCCACTGTCCTGGGCTGTGGCCTCCATGTCCCACACTGTCCCACCCTCCACTCAGTTGTCATGCAAGACAGTAAGTGAGGATGAAAATATGCAAAATTGACCTGGCGCAGTGGCTCAGGCCTATAATCCCAGCACTTTGGGAGCCCGAGATGGGTGGATCACCTGAGGTCAGGAGTTCGAGACCAGCCTGGCCAACATGGTGAAACCCCGTCTCTACTAAAAATACAAAAATTAGCCGGGCATGGTGGTCGGCGCCTGTAATCCCAGCTACTCGGGAGGCTGAGGCAGGAGAATCGCTAGAACCCGGGAGGCGGAGGTTGCAGTGAGCGGAGATTGTGCCACTGCACTCCAGCCCGGGAGACAGAGTGAGACTCCGTCTCAAAAAAAAAAAAAAAAAAAAGAAAAAAGAAAATATGCAGGATCACATTTGCTTCCCCACGCCCTTCCACTGCTCAGCATTTCCTACTGTCTTTGCCTTGTCCATCCTCTCATCATGGTGGCAGCCAGGCCAGTCTTGTTCTTTGTCTTGGGGATGTATTAGCAGAAAGTAGAGGAAAAGGAGCTGCTTCTAGCATCCGACTTTTAAAGGGCCTGGCCCCTGAGAGACAACAAAATAACTCCAAGTGGACCCTTGATTTGAGGCAACATGCCTGGACCAGAAAAAAATGGTCCACATGCCTGGACCAGAAAAAGGTCCACATGCCTGGACTCACCAGGAAGTAAAAGGGTGAGGGAAGGTGTGCAGGCCCAGAACACCTGCTCACAGCCCAGCTGGCAGAGGGTGCTAGACCCAGAGGGGCCTGCAGATGAGGGCCAGACACAGCTGCAAAGGCGCGCCTGCCTCATTCACAGTTGACAACAGGTGGAAACAGCCCAGGCATCCATGGACAGATGAATGGGTAAACAGAATGGGGCCTATCCATACAATGGAATATGATTCAGCAATGAAAAGGAAGGAAGCACTGATGCGTGTTGCAACACAGATGAACTTTGGAAACAGGCTGAGTGAAAGAAGCCAGATACGCCAGGCACGGTGGCTCATGCCTGTAATCCCAGCACTTTGGGAGGCCGAGGCAGGCGGATTACCTGAGGTCAGTTCAAGACCAGCCTGGCCAAGACGGTAAAACCCTGTCTCTACTAAAAATACAAAAATCAGCCGGGCGTGGTGGCGGGTGCCTGTGATCCCAGCTACTCGGGAGGCTGAGGCAGAGAATTGCTTGAACCCGGGAGGCAGTGGTTGCAGTGAGCCGAGATTGCGCCACTGCACTCCAGCCTGGGCGACAGAGCTAGACTCTGTCTCAAAAAATAAAAAAAAAATAAAAAAAAAGAAGCCAGATACAGGAGGCCTTGGTCACATGATTCTATTGATACAAAACATCCAGAATAGGCAAATCCATAGAGATGGAAAGCAGATTAGTGGCTGCCAGGGGCTGGGAAAGGGGAGAATGGGAAGTGACTGCTAATGGGCAGGGGTCTTTTTTTTTTGGAGAAAGGAAAATGTTCTGGAACTAGTGATGATAGTTGCACAAGATTATGAATGCACTAAATGCTACAAATTGCACACGTTAAAATGGTTACAATGGTAAATGTTATGGTATGTATATTTTATCACAATAAAAAAAACTTTTGGCTGGTGCGGTGGTGCACACCTGTAATCCCAGCACTTTCAGAGGCCGAGGTGGGTGGATTGCTTGAGGTCAGGAGTTCGAGACCAGCTTGACCAACATGATGAAACCTCATCTCTACTAAAAATACAAAAACTTAGCTGAGTGTGGTGGCGTGTGCCTGTAGTCCCAGTTACTCAGGAGGCTGAGGCAGGAGAATCGCTTGAGCCCGGGAGGCAGAGGTTGTAATGAGCTGAGATGGCACTACTTCACTCCAGCCTGGGTAACAGAGCGAGACTCCATCTCAAAAAAGAAAGAAAGAAAGGGAGAAAGAGAGAAAGAGAGAGAGGAAGGAAGGAAGGAAGGAAGGAAGGAAGGAAGGAAGGAAGGACGGACGGACTTTTAATGGTGAACATGGTTAATTATATATGTATTTTACCACAATAAATTAAAAAAAAATTTTTTTTTTTTTGAGACAGGATCTCGTTCTGTCCCCCATGTTGGAGTGCAGTGGTAGTGCAATCTCAGCTCATCACAACCTCTGCCTCCGGGGCTCAAGCAATCCTCCCACCTCAGCCTCCCGAGTAGCTGGGATTACAGATGTGCGCCACCATGCTCTGCTAACATTTTTTGTATTTTTTGTAGAGACAGGGTTTTACCACGTTGCCCAGGCTGCTCTCAATCTCCTGAGCTCAAGCAATCTGATTTACCCGCGTTGGCTTCCCAAAGTGCTGGGATCATAAGTGTGTACAATTAAATTATTATTGACTATAGTCACCCTATTGTGCTATCAAATACTAGATCTTATTTATTCTATAAATACCAGATGCTATTCTATTTTTTTGTACCCATTAACAATCCCCACCCCACCCCCACTACCATTCCCAGTCCCTGGCAAGCGTCCTACACTCTACACAATACATTTTTAATAAAAAAATTTTACTTTTTATTTTTTAGTAGAGATAGGTTCTCCCTATGTTGCCCGGGCTGGTCTTGAATTCCTGGCTTCAAGTGATCCTCCCGCCTCAGCCTCCGAAAGTGTGGGATTACATGCATGAACCACTGACCCCGGCCTCAATAAATGTTTTTGTTTGTTTGTTTGTTTTTGAGATGGAGTCTCACTCTGTTGCCCAGGCTGGAGTGCAGTGGTGCGATCTTGGCTCACTGCAACCTCCACCTCCCAGGTTTAAGTGATTTTCCTGCCTCAGCCTCCCAAGTAGCTGGGATTACAGGCACCTGCCACAACGCCCTGCTAATTTTTGTATTTTTAGTAGAGACAGGATTTCACCATGTTGGCCAGGCTGGTCTTGAACTCCTGACCTCAAGTGATCCGCCTGCCTTGGCCTCCCAAAGTGCTGGAATTATAGGCATGAGCCACCATGCCCAGCTGCCTCAAATTTTTTAAAAAACATGTGCCTTCCCCTGCACATTGTTCCAGGGACCTGCACACACACCCTCTGCCTGGCACACCACAGCTGACAAGGGCTGACAATAGTCAATTTCATCAGAGTGCTTTTCTCACCTAGATCCTTCGTTTCTGCCTCCTCACCACACCCCTTTACCCACAGACAGTGGGAGGGGAGACCTGGACACTCTCAGCTTCCTCCTGCCCCCGAGTTCCAGGGATCAAAGATAAAATTGAAAACAGTAGCTATGCCCACTGCTCCCTGGTGGAAGGCAAAGCCACCTTCTGAGGAGGTCTCATGGGAGAGTGAGCCCCCTCCCTGTGCATAACCTGACCCCCAAATTGGGGCTCTTCAGACCCCATCAGATCCTGCATAGGCCCTCCAGGATAGGTGCTCAGGGTACAGCAGCTGGCCAAGGCGCTGTGCCTTGTTTTCTAGGTGGTGTGCCCACCCGGGCTCCCGGTCCCACCTGGTCACAAGCATCCCCGTGTTAACTGATGAACACCCCTGTCCAGCAGGTGCCAGACACCCGAAATCAAGAGAAGTGTTCTGTGTTTCAAGAGCCTGATGGGGTGGCAAAGTCCCCGGGGGAGGCCTGATGGCAGGGAAGGCTTCTGACACACCTCTGCAGGGGCCAGGGCCCTGAGTCCCCAGTCCCCATGGTGTGTTTCTGGGTGAGGTCAGTGGCACTGCCAGCGCCGTGGTCATATTACCCAGCCCACAGCTGCCAGGCCTGCAAGCTCTTTCCTACTTCCCTTAGGTGCCCAGACCCAAAGCCAAAAGGACCTTGACCCGTGGGGGTCGTGGGTAATGAAAACAGTCCTGCGAACTTGAACTTCACTAGGGAGGTGGCGCTCTCTCTGCCCCGGTTCTATCACGCGCATCCGTTAGGAACCAAGCGGCACCTGCGCGAGGCCAGGCTTGTTGACATATTTCCTGCTGGTGGCGTCCTCTCGCGTAGAGCACGACTGCGCAAAGCGCCCACAGTCACCCGAGCGATGACGGCAGCAAGACTCCGAAGCCCCCTTAGCAACCAAGCCAGCGCCGCCGCCCTCGCGCGGGGACTACAGCCGGGTCTTCCGAAGTGAGGACATGCTGCCCTCTAGAGGCCGGGGGGGTGACATGGCCCATGACGCAGTCAGGGCAGGGTGGGTTCGGGTGGGAGGAAGCAAAGTGGACAACCCTGGAGAGCGGGGAGGGGCGAGGGATAGCATTAGGAGATACATCTAATGTAAATGACGAGTTAATGGGTGCAGCACACCAACATGGCACATGTATACATATGTAACAAACCTGCACTATGTGCACATGTACCCTAGAATATAAAGTATATATAAAAAAAAAAGAAATAAATATAAGAAGGCAAATGCAAAAAAAAAAAAAAAGATCTGTTCAAGGTCACAGGGAGTCGGGGCTCACGCGGAGGCACAGATCCGAGCTGTCTGTACTGGGCCCTTTGGTATTCTGTTGGCTCCTGGGTTTTTTTTGTTTTGTTTTGTTTTTTGTTTTGTTTGTTTGAGATGGAGTCTCTGTCGCCCAGGCTGGAGTGTAGTGGCGCGATATCGGCTCCCCACAACTCCGCCTGCTGGGATCAAGCGATTCTCCTGCTTCAGCCTCCCGAGTAGCGGGGATTACAGGCGCGCGCCACCATGCCAGCTAACTTTTGTATTTCTTAGCTTTTTTTTTTTTTTTTTTTTTTTTTTTTTTGAGGCGGAGTCTTCACTCTGTCCCCCAGGCTGGAGTGCAGTGGCACCATCTCGGCTCACTGCAAGCTCCGCCTCCCGGGTTCGCGCCATTCTCCTGCCTCAGCCTCCCGAGTAGCTGGGACTACAGGCGCCCGCCACCGCGCCCGGCTAATTTTTTTTTTTTGTATTTTAGTAGAGACGGGGTTTCACCTTGTTAGCCAGGATGGTCTCGATCTCCTGACCTCGTGATCCGCCCGCCTCGGCCTCCCAAAGTGCAGGGATTACAGGCGTGAGCCACCGCGCCCGGCCTTTCTTAGCTTTTTTTAAGCTTTTTTTTTTTTTTGAGATGGAGTTTCCCTCTTGTTGCCCAGGCTAAAGTGCAGTGGCGTGATCTTGGCTCACGGCAACCTCCCCCTGCAGGGTTCAAGAGATTCTCCTGCCTCAGCCTCCCGAGTAGCTGGGATTACAGGCGCGTACCAACATGCCTGGCTAATTTTTTGTAGCTTTAGTAGAGACGGGGTTTCACCATGTTGGCCAGGCTGGTCTTGAACTCCTGACCTCAGTTGATCCGCCCACCTTGGCCTTCCAAAGTGTGGGATTACAGGTGTGAGCCACCGCGCCCTGCTGCCCCTGTTAATTTTTTTTTTTTTAGATGGAGTTTCACTCTTGTTGCCCTGGCTGGGGTGCAATGGCATGATCTCGGCTTCCCGCAACCTCTGCCTCCTGGGTTCAAGCGATTCTCCTGCCTCAGCCTCCCGGGTAGCTGGGATTATAGGCATGTGCCACCACTCCCGGATAATTTTGTATTTTTAGTAGAGACAGGGTTTCTCCATGTTGGTCAGGCTGCTCTCAAACTCCCAACCTCAGGTGATCCACCCGCTTCGGCCTCCCAAAGTGCTGGGATTACAGGCGTGGGCCACCGTGCCTGGCCCTGCCCCTTTTAATTTTTAAAAAAGAAAACAATCCGGCCGGGCGCAGTGGCTCACGCCTGTAATCCCAGCACTTTGGGAGGCCGAGGCAGTCGGATCACCTGAGGTCGGGAGTTTGAGACCAGCCTAACCAACATGGAGAAACCCCGTCTCTACTAAAAAATACAAAAGTTAGCCGGGCGTGGTGGTGCATGCCTGTAATCCTAGCTACTCGGAGGCTGAGGCAGGAGAATCACTTGAACCCGGGAGGCAGAGGTTGCAACGAGCAGAGATCCTGCCATTGCACTCCAGCCTGGGCAACAAGAGTGAAATTCTGTCTCAAACAAACAAACAAACAAAAAATCTCATTTCTGTAATCCCAGCACTTTGGGAGGCTAAGGTGGGTGGATCACTTGAAGCCAGGAGTTTGAGACCAGTCTAGCCAACATGCTGAAACCTGTCTCTATTAAAAATACAAACTTATCCAGGTGCAATGGCGAGTGCCTGTAATCCCAGCTACTTGGGAGCCTGAGGCAGAAGAATCCCTTAAGACTGGGAGGCAGGGGCTGCAATGAGCCAAGATTATGCCACTGCCCTCCAGCCTAGGCAACAGAGTGAGACTCTGTCTCAAAAAACAAACAAAAACACCTCTCACACACTCATACATACACAGAACTCATGAAGCTTAACCCTCAGAGCCCCTCATTTGCAGAAGACCCTTCGGGGCCTTTAAAATGGGATACGTTTCACATATAGTTTTCACGTATGGTTATTATTGGCCATCCTGGGGTAGGAATGACTTCCAGGAATTGTCTGACCTGCCCACCTGGCCTCATGACACTATGCACTACAGCAGCTGGGACTGGGCTGGTGGAGGAGCAGCAAGGTTTGGAATGTACAGAACCAGAAGTTAATCCGTGGAAAATTCTTCCAACCATCAAATGCAAAAACTTGTAAGCAGATCAAAATGAAAGTTTTTCCTCTTAAGAATATAATCAGGCTATGCGTGGTAGCTCACGCGTGTAATCCCAGCACTTTGGGAGGATGAGGCAGGAGGATCGCTTGAGCTCAAGAGTTTGAGACCAGCCTGGGCAACGTAGGAAGACCCTACCCCTAAAAAAACAATAATAAAAGATTAGCCAGGTGTGGCGGCGCATGCCTGTACTACTGCTGAGGCTGAGGTGGGAGGATCACTCGAGCCCAGGAAGTCAAGTCTGCAGTGAGCCATGATTGCACCACTGCACTCCAACCTAGGTGACAGAGTGAGTGAGACCCTGTCTCGAAGAAGAAGAAGAAGAAGGAAAAAAAAAAAAAATATATATATATATATATATAAAATATATGTATTCAATAATGCAGTAATATAATTGCAAACTCACTAGATGATGAAATTATTTTTCAAATATTTCTATATATATCCAATAGAAACTATTCTGACATCTGAGAAGTAAATTGTACCAAAATGTTTTTTCAGATCATACCAAAAGAGGAAGAGATAAATTTTGAATAGAGGTAATATATGGGCTCTTAGATTGTTAAATAATCTACTTAATAAAAGAAGTGAAATACATGAACACAGTAGGAAAACATTTACATTTTGTGCAGATTTGACTAAAATACTGTCATTGACAAAGATAACACAAATCTCATAATAGACTAGATCTCTACAGCAAGAAATGGAGATCAAATTGGTTCATGAGTATTGCCAATCTAGAGTATTTAAGGTTAGTTCCTGAACATGAAACCTTGACATGCCCTGAAAACTTACAGCTTTTATATGAAAGAAACTTGATAGAAGTTTTCCCAAATTTGACAGCAATCCTAAAAATGTGCACAGAATTATTAATTATGAAAATGTAAAGCTGAAATTTTTCTAAACTATCAATAATGAAAACCAAATTTCTATCAACCATGCTAGAACAAAAACTGAACTATCTATCTTTATTTATTTATTTATTTATTTATTTATTTTTGAGACGGAGTCTGGCTCTGTCACCCAGGCTGGAGGGCAGTGGCCCTATCTCAGCTCACTGCAACCTCCGCCTCCCGGATTCAAGTGATTCTCCTGCCTCAGCCTCCTGAGTAGCTGGGATTACAGACATGCACCACCACGCCTGACTAATTTTCGTATTATTAATAGAGATGGGGGTTTCACCATGTTGGCCAGGCTGGTCTCGAACTCCTGACCTCAGGTGATCCACCTGCCTCGGCCTCCCAAAGTGCTGGGATTACAGGCGTGAGCCACACCCCCCCCAGCCAAAAACTGAATTATCTTTCTATCTTCTCCCTAGAAAATATTATAAAATTGTGGCCATAGGCCGGGCGCGGTGGCTCAAGCCTGTAATCCCAGCACTTTGGGAGGCCGAGGCAGGCGGATCATGAGGTCAGGAGATCGAGACCATCCTGGTGAACACGGTGAAACACCGTCTCTACTAAAAATACAAAAAATTAACCGGGCGAGGTGGCGGGTGCCTGTAGTCCCAGCTACTCGGGAGGCTGAGGCAGGAGAATGGCGTGAACCCGGGAGGCGGAGTTGCAGTGAGCTGAGATCCAGCCACTGCACTCCAGCCTGGGCGACAGAGCGAGACTCCGTCTCAAAAAAAAAAAAAAAAAATTGTAGCCATACGAAAAGGTGATCAAAGAGTATGCAGTCAAAAATTATAGGGGGAAAATGTGCCATTGAGGTTTGTTAAGTAGTTAGCAAAACTTTGTTAGTTTTCTGAATTGTATGAAATTTGAGGTATTTCTCAACTTTGAAAATATTGTGAATTGTATTTTCTTTCTAATTCTAAATAGGCATCCCTTTCTTACCTAATTTTGCATTCACATTTTGTGGTTTTTAAAACATTTTTATTAATTTTTTTTTCTTTTAAATAAAGACGAAACCTTGCTATGTTGCCCAGGCTGGTCTTGAACTCCTGGGCTCAAGCAATCCTCCTGCCTCAGCCTCCCAAAGTGCTGAGATTACAGGTGTGAACCACTGTGCTTGGTCTGTGTTCTTTTTTTTTAAAGGGCTCCCCAAAATTGTATAATCTTTAGGGACCACAAAACCTGGGTCCACCCCATGCATGCATGCACACACATGTACATGCATGATCGCACATGCACATGCACCCCAATGTGCACACGTACACATATTCCAGAAAATTCATAGAATCACCAAATTATCATAGATTTAGTCAAAGCTTGCTCCAAAGAGAATTTTTGCTAATTAACTTTACTAATTAAACTAATTTTCCCATTGGTTCCCCCAGTACCTTCTGTTCCTTTAGTGTCACCCCCAAATAAATTGCAGAGGACTGCTTTGGGCCATTATTGCACAATTCTCTCAGACAGAAGGGGTGGTTTTCCTTCCTCTTTCGTCTGTCGGGTATTTTAAGATTGTCATCATCTGTTATGCAAAAAAAAAAAAAAAAAAAAGTCAAACCTTCATTTTTATGTTAATTTCCATGAGCTAAACTTTCATTTTGTTCTACTGACATTTATAGAAATAGGTTTTTTAGAAGTCAGTTACTCAAAGTTAAGTGGATGCAACCTGAAGAGGGGCACCTTGTCCCCTGAAATCTATGATAACATCCTCCTTGGTAGAGAGGTTCTGGTCCCATGATAGGATTTTTGCTGACCTAGAAGAGGAAACATAAGAGGCATACGGGTATGCCAGATGGTGAAAAATAGGTTTACAGCACCAAAATAGTGTTGTTTCTTTTTTATTAAAAAGTAGGCTAGTATTGAATGCCAGAAGGCGCGAAATCCAGCACTGAGTAAGAATCTCCACATTTAGCATTCATCTTGGCACGCATGACAAGGCAGGGGACAGTGGGCGCCCCAGCCTGGTGGGGGGTACTGCTGCAGGCTGGCTCCTGCGGCACACAGGATCCGGGAGGTCTGAGGCTGGGAGGGCCAGCTTGGCCCCCGTTCCCCATCCCCACCACCATCAGACTGGAAGTCCGCAGCTCTGTACTCTCTGACTCACCACATCTTCTTCATACTAGATTCTAATGTCCAAGAACCAGGAAGGCTGGAACCCTGACCTCCAAGAAGTCCTAGCTTCTTCAGCGTCATTGATGGTAACTGCCATCTGTAAAAGTTTCCCCCATGCTGGACGCGGTGGCTCACGCCTATAATCATGAGCCACTGCCCGAATGGGAGGCCGAGGTGGATGGAACACTTGAGATCAGGAGTTTGAGACCAGCCTGGCCAACGTGGAGAAACCCTGTCTCTACTAAAAATACAAAAAATTAGCTGGGCGTGGTGGTGCGCGCCTGTGATCCCAGCTACTTGGGAGGCCTAGGCAGGAGAATTGCTTGAACCCGGGAGGCAGAGGTTGCAGTGAGCGGAGATCAAGTTACTGCACTCCAGCCTGGGTGACAGAGCAAGACACCATCTCAAGAAAAGAAAAAAAAGTTTCCCTCAAACCACTAGCAACCAGCCTCCTTCGAGCTCTCCAATTTATGAGAAACTAGAATTCAAGAGGGTTAGTCTCTTTGCCAGCAAAATCCTTATCACCTGCGTCATCCCACTCTGAGTCGGGTAGCTTTTGCTGCAAAACCGACCCCCACAAAGCTTAGGGCCTTAAAACACCAACTTTTTGTTGTTGTTGTTGAGACAGGGTCTTGCTCTGTCACCCAGGCTGGAGTGCAGTGGCTCGATCACAGCTCCCTGCAGCCTTCACATCCTGGGCTGAATCGATCCTCCCACCTCAGCCTCCTGAGTAGATGGGACTACAGTCACACACCACCGTGCCCTGCTAATTTTTTAATTTTTTTGTAGAGACAGGGTCTCCCTGTGTTGCCCAGGTTGGTCTTGAACTCCTGGGCTCAAGCGATTCCCCCCACCTCAGTCTTCCAAGTAACTAGGATCACAGACATGGCCAGCTAATTTTTTGATTTTTTTGTAGATATGGGGTCTTACTGTGTTACCCAGGCTGGTCTTGAACCCCTGGGCTCAAGCGATCCTTCCGCCTCCGCCTCTCAAAGTGCTGGGATTATAGGCATGAAGCCGAAACACCAACTGTTGATTTAGCTTTTGCTGCCGAGGGCTGGCAATCTGGGCTGAGCTCAGCTGATGCACATGGCTCCCACCTGCATCTGCCAGACTGGCTGCGAACGGGCTGGTCTGGAGTGACCTCAGCTGGTCGGATCGTGTTCGTCTGCCTGGTTCTGCATCCCCAGAAGGCTAACCCACGTTTGTTCAAAGGGAGGCGGCGGGGTTCCAGGAGAGTGAACAGAAACCACAGACAAGCTCAAGGTCTCTTGCCACTGAGACCTGGAGCAGGCACAATGTGAAGTATTCAACTGGTCAAAGCAAGTCCCAAGGCCAGCCCAGGCTCAAGGGCTGCCCCTCTTGATTCAAAGAGCTACCCTGCATTGAGAAGGAGTGGGGGCACAGGAAGGGTAATTATTGTAAATAATGCATTGTAAATATTGTATTTTTTCTTTAAAAAGATTTTTTTTTGAGACAAAGCTTTCTCTGTTGCCAGGCTGGAGTGCAGTGGCACAATCTTAGCTCACTGCAACCTATGCCTCTCGGGTTCAAGCAATTCTCCTGCCTCAGCCTCCCGAGTAGCTGGGACTACAGGCGCATACCACCACGCCCAGCTAATTTTGGTATTTTTAGTAGAGATGGGGTTTCACCACATTGGCCAAGATGGTCTCGATCTCTTGACCTCATGATCCATCCGCCTTGGTCTCCCAAAGTGCTGGGATTACAGGCGTGAGCCACCATGCCCGGCCTTAAAAAGATTTTCTTGTGATAAAATATACATACAATTTGCCATTGTAACCATTTTTATGTATACAGTTCAGTGGCGTTAAGTACATTCTTAATGCCACTGAACTGTATCTAGCACACGATCGTGGTTCACTGCAGGTTCAACCTTCTGGACTCAAGTAATCCTCCCACCTCAGCCTCCCAAGTAGCTGGGACTACAAGCTAACACCACCATTACCAACTAATTTTTGTATTTTGTGTAGAGACAAGGTCTCCCGATGTTGCCCAGGCTGGTCTCGAACTCCTTGGCTCAAGCAATCCTCCCACCTTAGCCTCCCAAAGTGCTGGGATTATAAGCATGAGCCACTGTGCACAGCTGTGGATGAGTTCTTGTTCACCTTTCTGCAGGCGCCATGTTTTCATCCCTCTGGAACCTCCCCATACCCCATCTTCTTGGCCTTTTATGGAGACTTCATTGGATAGGCATGAAGCATGGACATCCATTTAGAAATTGGGCCAGGCGTGGTGGCTCACGCCTGTAATCCTAGCACTTTGGGAGGCTGAAGCGGGTGGATCACCCGAGGTCAGGGATTCAAGACCAGCCTGGTCAACATGGTGAAACCCTGTCTCTACTAAAAATACAAAATTAGTCGGGCTTAGTGGCATGTGCCTGTAATCCTAGCTACTTGGGAGACTGAGGCAGGAGAATCGCTTGAACCCAGGAGGCGGAAGTTGCAGTGAGCGGAGATCACGCCAGCCTGGGCAACGAGCGAGACTCCGTCTCAAAAAAAAAAAAAAAAAAAAAAAGTGACTGGACAAAAAGGATATGATCTAAACCTAGCAAGGCCTGTCTGTTCAGATTCTTCTTGGCCTCTCTGTGCGGCATTCCCTCCTCCCAGGTATGGGGCGGGATCTCTTCTGAAATGGAGGTCTTATAACCTATGCTGAAGTCAAGTAAAATATACAGATAAATCTGAAATTAAAACGTTTTATTTGGGAAGAAAGAATTGCAATTCAGAGCATATATGCAGACTGGCCGGTCTTCAGTATGTCTGAAGAACAAAGAGAAGGTTAGAGGTTTTATGGAAAGGGGAAATGTTACATATTGCTCTTTGAGGAAGCTCATTGGCACTAGTAAGGTTTCAGAGAGATGGCAAGCAAGCTCTGATTGGAGAGTGATGGCAGTGCGTAGAACTAGTCTTAGAGTTGCAGCAGTTTGCTTCAGAAGCCATGAGATAAAACTGGTTTCAAGGCCAGGCGTGGTGGTTCACGCCTGTAATCTCAGCACTTTGGGAGACTGAGGTGGGTAAATCACTTAAGGTGAGGGTTTCGAGACCATCCTGGCCAACCTGGTGAAACCCTGTCACTACTAAAATTACAAAAATTAGTCAGCCGTGGTGGCGGGCGCCTGTAATCCCAGCTACTCGGGAGTCTGAGGCAGGAGAATAGCTTGAACCCAGGAGGTGGGGATTGCAGTGGGCTGAGATCAGACCACTGCAATCCAGCCTGGGCGACAAAGTGAGTCTCCATCTCAAACAAAGCAAAACAAAACAAAAAACTGGTTTCAGATCATAGCAAGCAGTTTCAGCAGCCAGGCTTGCAGATAATTACTTTTTTGGAGCAATGTTATGTGCCCGGACTGCTTCCCCCGACCTCCTGAGTCTGTTTCAGCTGAGTATGTCAAGAATGACCCAATTCGTATGATCTTTCTTTCTCTCTCTCTCTCTCTCTTTCTTTCCTTCTTTTCTTTTCTTTTTCTTTCTTTCTTTCTTCTTTTCTTCCTTTCTTCCTTTCTTTTCTTTCCTCCCTCCTTGCCTTGCCTTTCTTTTCTTTCCTTTCTTTCTCTGTGTCTTGCTCTATTACCCAGGCTGGAATATAGTGGTGCAATCATGGCTCACTGCAGCCTCCACCTCCTGAGCTCAAGCGATTCTTGGCCTCCCAAGTATCTGGGACTACAGGCACGTGCCACCATGCCCAGCTAATTTTGTGTATTTTTTGTAGAGATGGGGTTTCACCTTGTTGCCCAGGCTGGTCTCAAATTCCTAGGCTCGAGTGATCCACCCTCAGCCTCTCAAAGTGCTGGAATTACAAGCATGAGCCACCACGCCCAGCTGAAGTATGATCAACTTTTACACCTACAATCACACATGATAGGACAGATCATTTCTTTTGTTTTTCTTTTTTGAGACAGAGTCTTGCTCTGTCACCAGGCTGGAGTGCAGTGGTTCAATCTTGGCTCATTGCAATCTCTGCCTCCTGAGTTCAAGTGATTCCCCTGCCTCAGCCTCCTGAGTAGCTGGGACTACAGGTGTGCACCACCACGCCCAGCCAATTTTTTGTATTTTAGTAGGGACGGGGGTTTCACCATGTTGGCCAGGATGTTCTCAATCTCCTGACCTTGTGATCCACCCACCTCGGCCTCTCAAAGTGCTGGGATTACAGGGGTGAACCACCTCACGTGGCCAGAGAATTTTTTTATAGCTAGCTCCAAGACAGGTAATTTATAAAGAAAAGAGGTTTATTTGGCTCAAGGCAGGAGAATATTAGAGTATATTTTAGTTTCTAAGGTACTATGGTTTGGATACTTAATCCCTCCAAATTTAATGTGGAAATGTGGCCCCCAGTATTGGAGGTGGGGCCTGGTGGGAGGTGTTTGGGTCATGGGGGTGGATCCCTTGTGAATAGCTTGGTGCTGTCCTCACTGTAATGAGTGAGTTCTCACTCTCTGAGTTCCCACAAGAGCTGGTTGTTAAAAAGAGCCTGGCACCTCCCTGCTCTCTCTGTCTTGCTTCCTCTCTCTCCATGTGGTCTGCACACGCCATATCCCCTTCCCCTTCCGCCATGATTAGAAGCTTCCTGAGGCCTCACCAGAAGCAGATACTGGAGCCATGCTTCTTGTATAGCCCACAGAACTGTGAGCCAAATAAACCTCTTTTCTTTATAAACTACCAGCTTCAGGAATCCCTTTATAGCAATGCAAAAGAACTAAGATATACAGCCTGCCCTGGGGAGAAAAGGGAGCAGGTGAAAGGAGGGCAGGAGAAGCTCAGAGAGAGAGAGAGAGAGATTCTGTTTTCTGAGGCCTAAAACACTCCAATGTTATGACAAAAGACTGTCTTTCACCTTTATGGCTCTGAAGGCTGTTCTGAAGCTGCTTCAGGAACCAAGGACAAAAGGCCAAATGTTATTTATTTATTTATTTATATGTTATTTCTTTTAAGATGGAGTCTCACTCTGTTGCCCAGGCTGGAGTGCAGTGGTGTGATCTTGGCTCACTGCAACCTCTGCCTCCCGGGTTCAATCCATTCTCATGCCTCAGCCTCCAGAGTAGCTGGGATTACAGGTGCCCACCACCATATCTGGCTAATTTTTTTTTTTGCATTTTTAGTAGAGACGAGCTTCCACCATGTTGGCCAGGCTGGTCTTGAACTCCTGACCTCAAGAGATCGGCCCGCCTCGGCCTCCCAAAGTGCTGGGATTATAGGCATGAGCCACCGCGCCCAGCCCAAATGCTTTTAAAATATATACTTATTGTTTTAGTCACTTAGGAAATAACAAGGGCTATGGCGCTTATCAACCAGGAAGTGTGAACAAAAACCTATATATATATCATAGCATCACAACATCCAAGCCCAATGTGCCATTACAATGTTGGCTGGAACATCGTGCACTACTTATAAGAATGGGCCTTTGCCAGGTGCGGTGGCTCACGCCTGTAATCCCAGCACTTTGGGAGACCAAGTCAGGCGGATCACCTGAGGTCAGGAGTTCGAGACCAACCTGACCAACATGGAGAAACCCTGTCTCTACTAAAAATACAAAATTAGCCGGACGTGATGGGGCATCCCTGTAATCCCAGCTACTCAGGGGCTTGAGGCAGGAGAATGGCTTGAACCTGGGAGGCAGAGGTTGTGCTGAGCTGAGATCTCACCATTGCACTCTAGCCTGGGCAACAAAAGCGAAACTGCATCTCAAAAAACAAAACAAAACAAGACACCCCAAAAGGACTGAGTTCTGGGAGCTTCTGAATATCTGCACGTGTGGAGGTTCCTGGAGGGTGGTACACCCAGAGGGTGCATGGAAGCTCTGCACCCCTTTCCCCCATACCTTGCCCTACGTATCTCTTCATCTGTATCTTTTGTAATATCCTTGATAATAAACTGGTAAATGTGTTTCCCTGAGTTCTGGGAGCCTCTCTAGCAATTTTTTTTTTTTTTGAGACGGAGTCTCGCTCTGTCGCCCAGGCTGGAGTGCAGTGGAGTGATCTTGGCTCACTGCAAGCTCCGCCTCTTGGGTTCACGCCATTCTCCTGCCTCAGCCTCCCGAGTAGCTGGGACTACAGGTGCCCACCACCACACTTGGCTAATTTTTTTGTATTTTTAGTAGAGACGGGGTTTCACCGTGTTAGCCAGGATGGTCTCCATCTCCTGACCTCGTGATCCGCCCGCCTCAGCCTCCCAAAGTGCTGGGATTACAGGTGTGAGCCACCGCACCCGGTCCCCTCTAGCAAATTAAATTAACCAAAGGAAGGGGTGGTGGGAACCCCAATTTATAGCCCGTCAGTCAGAAGCACAGGTGACACAACCTGGGGCTTGCCATTGGCATCTGAAGGTGGGGGGCAGTCTTGGGGACTGAGCGATCAACCTGTGGGATCTGAAGCTATCTCCAGGTAGAGAGTGTCAGAATTGAATTGAATAGAATTGGAGGACACCCAGTTGGTGTCCACTGCAGAACTGACTGCTTGATTGCTGGTGGGGAGATATCCCCACATATTTTGGGGTCACAGAAGTCTACTGTGTTGATTGTTGTGTGAGACCAGAGGAAAGAGAGTTTGTGTTTTTTCCACTCAGACTTTGGCTTGCTAGAAAACAAATAGAGAGACCGGGCGGCCGGGCGCGGTGGCTCAAGCCTGTAATCCCAGCACTTTGGGAGGCCGAGGCGGGCGG
>NC_037689.1:18023955-18045125 GCF_003255815.1 Theropithecus gelada | reverse complement strand
TTTTTTTTTTTAAGTATAAACGCTTTTTATATTCAGCCCCTGTAAAGCCATTAGATGTTGGAAAGTTTTTAAACACGAACCCAAGGGTTTAATTTTAACAACTTAGCTAGGAATGGGTGAAATCCTACCCATTTAATAGAGTTCTGCAAACTAGTAACAAAGTGTAAAACGAAAGGAAGGGTCCCTTGGAGATGTGAAATTCTTCTGTTGAGAGTCTTGTCTTCTTTATTCAAGAAGTTTGTAGCCATTTTCAGAATTCACTCAAGAACCAACTTCTTAAATTTAGATATCAGCAAACGAGTCATGGCAAAAAATACACAAAGAGAAACACCACCACATCGAAAAGCATGAAGAGCCAGAGGTCCAACCAGTAGGAGTGTTTGGGAAGCCCGTTTGCCCCAGACCGAAGCCGCACATCGAGGTTCTGCCTCTCTCCCTCGCTCAAGACTCGCCGCTCCCGGAGACCATCTCGACCATCAACACCCCGTGCGTCCACCTCCATCTTGCTCCTGCAGCTTCCTAACAATCCCAGAAACTCCAGCTCCGGAAACTTCTAAGGAAATCTATAACCAGATAAGTGAGCATGGTGTGAGTTTAGCAAGCATCCAGGTAAATAAGTGTGCGTGACACATGAGAGCGTAAAGTTGGAAAGGGAAGGGCGTTTGAAAGCGCGTATCGTAAGACCAAAGAAAACACACCTGCAGTTTGTCTCAAAGCTACGTCTTGAGACTGAGGAGAAAGGAGGAAAGGAAAACAAGTTTTTAAAACACAGTTTGAAGCTAAGCTGGGTCTCACTCTATTGCCCAGGCTGCAGTACAGTGGAGCAATCATGGCTGACTGCAGCCTCGACTTCCCAGGACCAAGTGATCCTCCCACCTCAGCCTCCCAAGTAGCTGGGATTACAGGCGTGAGCCACCGCACCTGGTCTCTTTTTCTTTCTTGTTTTTAAAAGATATTTGAAATTTAGCTTTATATTCTGGTCAGGCACAGTAGCTCACACCTGTAAACCCAGTGCTTTGGGAGGCTGAGGCAGGAGGAATTCTTGGGCCCAGGAGTTTGAGACCAGCCTGAGGAATATAGCAAGATCCCATCTGTACAAAAAATTAACAAAAAGTTAGCCAGGCATGGTGGTGTGCGCCTGTGCTGTCCCAGCTACTCAGGAGGCTGGAAATGGGAAGGTCATTTGAGTCCTGGAGGCTGAGGTGCAGTGAGCTATGATCACGCCACTGCACTCCAGGTAGGCAACAGAGACCCTGTCTCTACAAAAAAGAAAAAAAAATGGTCACAGCCATGCATCAGCAGATGTCCAATAATTCCAATGATAGCTGTAATAGTAAGAAAATGACAGGCCCGGCCGAGTGCCGTGGCTCACGCCTGTAATCCCAGTACTTTGTGATGCCGAGGTGGGCAGATCACCTGAGGTCAAGAGTTGGAGACCAGCCTGGCCAACATGGTGAAACCCCATCTCTACTAAAAATACAAAGAAGTAGCCGGATATGGTGGTGGGCACCTGTAATCCCAGCTACTCAAGAGACTGAGGCATGAGAATCGCTTGAACCCGGGAGGCAGAGGTTGCAGTGAGCTGAGATTGCACCACTGCACTCCAGCCTGGGCGACAGAGAGGGACTCCATCTCAAAAAAAAAAAAAAAGAAAGAAAGAAAATTAAAAAAGAAAATGACAGGCTAGGCGTGGTGACTCATGCCTGTAATCCCAGCACTTTGGGAGGCCCAGGTGGGAGGATGGCTTGAGCCCAGGAGTTCAAGACCAGCCTGGGCAACATAGTGATATGGTTTGGCTGTGTCCCCACCCAAATCTCATCTTGAATTCCCACGTGGGAGGTAATTGAATTATGGGGGCAGGTCTTTCCCATGCTGTTCTCGTGAGAGTGAATAAGTCTCACAAGATCTGATGGTTATAAAAAGGGGAGTTTCCCTGCACAAGCGCTCCTCTCTTTGCCTGCTGCCATCCATGTAAGATGTGACTTGCTCCTCCTTGCCTTCCTCCATGATTGTGAGGCTTCCCCAGTCACGTGGAACTGTAAGTCCAATTAAACCTCTTTCTTTTGTGGCTTGCCCAGTCTCTGGTATGTCTTTATCAGTAGCGTGAAAACGGACTAATACATATAGTGAGACCCTATCTCTACAAAAAATACACACATTAACTGAGTGTAGTGGCACGTGCCTTTGGTCCCAGCTATTTGGGAGGCTGAGGTGGGAGGATCACTTGAGCTCGGGAGGTTGAGGCTGCAGGACTGCACCACTGCACTCCAGCCTGGGCGAGAGAGTGAGATCCTATCTCAAAAAAAAAAAAAAAGAAAAAGAAAAAAAAGAAAAACAACAACAACAAAAAACATGTCCTTAAGGGAGCCCTGAGATGGTGATTCTCTCTGTTCTCAGGGCAGCAGGGCAGGGTCCCTGGAATAGTCAACTCCAGATGTTTCAGAGGGCACCCCAGTGTGGTAGAGTCTGGCTGTGTTTCCCACACTCCCCACAGGTGGTGAGCACGTGTGACCAACTGGCCAAGGAGGGCTCTGCCATTAGACACGATTTCAGTGCCCCTTGTCATCATGGACAAGGGTCCACAGAACTGCTGGAGGCAGAAGGTTCTTCCAGGTTCCCAAAGGCTCAGGGCGGATCAAGGCGTGGCCAACAGATAGGGATGGGAAGAGGTGGCCTGGTAGGGTGGTACCTCCACACTATGCCCTAAAACACCATCATCACACAGATCAGAAACCTCTATCTTTTTGTGGCTGATGTGTAATTTTCTTTTTTTTTTTTGAGACAGAGTTTCACTCTTCTTGCCCAGGCTGGAGTACAACGGCGCAATCTTGGCTCACCGCAACCTCCGCCCTCTGGGCTCAATCAATTCTCCTGCCTCAGCCTCCTGAGTAGTTGGGATTACAGGCATGCGCCACCACACCCAGCTAATTTTTGTATTGTTTTAGTAGAGACGGGGTTTCTCCATGTTGGTCAGGCTGGTCTCGAACTCCCAACCTCAGGTGATCCACCCGCCTCAGCCTCCCAAAGTGCTGGGATTACAGGTGTGAGTCACCGCGCCCACCCTGCTGGTGTGTAATTTTATGGTGCCCAAGCCAAATGCAGCACGGCTGCTCTCATAATGCATATACCTCTGCAAATTAGACCTTCATCTTTGTTTTGAAATGTCTAATAGGAAAAGATATGTTCAGATTCAAAGTCAATTCACATTACATAAGAAATGTAAACATTCCACTTGTCCACAAAATAAAGAGCTGCCAGATTCTTAGTTTTTTTTTTTGGTTGTTTGTTTGGTTTTTTTCCAGACAGGGTCTCACTCTGTCAACCAGGCTGAAGTGCAGTGGTACTATCACGGCTCACTGCCGCCTCTGCCTCCTGGGTTCAAGTGATTCTTCTGCCTCAGCTTCCTGAGTAGCTAGAATTAGAGGCATGTGCCACCATGCCTGGCTACCAGGTTCTTTAAATATAATTTGAACTGTTGCAAAATTTTAAATGAATGATAAAAAACGTTAAACGTTAACTTGTGCTAACACAACTTCTTTTTTTTTTTTTTTTTTTTTTTGAGACGGAGTCTCGCTCCCAGGCTGGAGTGCAGTGGCGTGATCTCGGCTCACTGCAAGCTCCGCCTCCCGGGTTCACGCCATTCTCCTGCCTCAGCCTCCCAAGTAGCTGAGACTACAGGCGCCCGCCACCACGCCCGGCTAGTTTTTTGTATTTTTAGTAGAGACGGGGTTTCACCATGTTAGCCAGGATAGTCTCGATCTCCTGACCTCGTGATCCACCTGCCTCGGCCTCCCAAAGTGCTGGGATTACAGGCTTGAGCCACCGCGCCCGGCCGGCACACAACTTCTTGATGGTAGGTATCAAGCATTTGAAGTTGGTCGGGAGTGGCTTACGCCTGTAATCTCAGCACTTTGGGAGGCTGAGGTGGGCAGATCACCTGAGGTCAGGAGTTCGAAACCAGCCTGGCCAACATGATGAAACCCATCTCTACTAAAAGTACAAAAATTAGCTGGGCATGGCCGAGCACTTTGGCTCACACCTGTAATCCCAGCACTTTGGGAGGCCAAGGCGGGCGGATCACCTGAGGTCAGGAGTTTGAGACCAACTTGACCAACATGGTAAAACCCCGTCTCTACTAAAAATACAAAAATTAGCCAGGAATGGTGGCGGGCACCTGTAATCCCAGCTACTCAGGGACTGAAGCAGGAGAATCACTTGAACCTGGGAGGCGGAGGCGGAGGTTGCTGTGAGCCGAGATCGTGCCATCGCACTCCTGCCTGGGCAACAAGAGTGAGACTTCGTCTTAAAAAAAAAAAAAAATTAGCTGGGCATGGTGGTGTGCGCCTGTAATCCTAGCTACTCGGGAGGCTGAGGCAGGAGAATCACTTGAACCCGGGAGGTGGAGGTTGCAGTGAGTCAAGATCGTGCAACTGCACTCCAGCCTGGGCAACAGAGTAAGACTCCGTCTCAAAAAAAAAAAAAAAATATATATATATATATATGTGTGTGTGTGTGTGTGTGTGTGTGTGTGTGTGTATAGTTTGGCTGTGCACGGTGGCTCACACCTGTAATCCCAGCACTGGGAGGCTGATGTGGGCAGATCACTTGAGGCCAGGAGTTCGAGACCAGCCTGGCCAACATGGCAAAACCCTGTCTCCACTAAAAATACAAAAATCAGCCAGGCATAATGGTGGGCGCCTGTAATTCCAGCTACTTGGGAGGCTGAGGTAGAAGAATTAGAATTGCTTGAATATGGGAGGTGGAGATTGCAGTGAGCTGAGAGCCTGCCACTGCACTCTAGCCTGGGTGACAGAGCAAGACTCAGCCTCAAAAAATAAAAATAAAATAAAATAAATAAATAAAATTAAAGGCCAGTCACGGTGCCTCACACCTGTAATCCCAGCACTTTGGGAGGCCAAGGTGGACGGATTACCTGAGGTCAGGAGTTCAAGACCAGCCTGACCAACATGGAGAAACCCTGTCCCTACTAAAAATACAAAATTGGCCAAGCGTTGTGGTGCATGCCTGTAATCCCAGCTACTTGGGAGGCTGAGGCAGGAAAATCGCTTGAACCCGGGAGGCAGAGGTTGCAGTGAGCCAAGACTGCACCATTGCACTCCAGCCTGGGTAACAAGAGTAAAACTCCATCTCAAAAAAAAAAAATATATATATATATATATTTATAGTTTATGAAAAGGAAAAGTTATGAATGAGCTGGGTGTGGTGGCTCATGCTTGTAATCCCAATATTTTGGGAGGCCAAGGTGGGAGGATCACTTGAGGCCAGGATTTTGAGACCAGCCTGGGAAACATAGTGAGACTCCATCTGTATAAAAATTTTAAAATTTAGCCAGGTGTGATGCTGCATGGGTAGTCTCAGCTACTCGGGAAGCTGGGGCAGGAGGATCGCTTGAACTTAGGAGTTTGAGGCTGCAGTGAGCTATAATGGCACCACTGCACTCCAGCCTGGGCAACAGAGTGAGACCCCCATCTCAAAAGAAAGGGAAGAAAGGAAGAAGGAAGGAAGGAAGAAATAAAAGTTATGTTGATGGAAGCAAACTGCAATAGATTGTTGAAAGGCTATTGGCCAGGTGCAGTGGCTTACGCTTGTAATCCCCACACTTTGGGAGGCTGAGGCAGGTGGATCACTTGAGGTCAGGAGTTCGAGACCAGCCTGGCCAACATGATGAAACCTCGTCTCTACTAAAAATACAAAAATTAGCAGGGCATGGTGGTGTGCACTTGTAATCCCAGCTACTCAGGAGGCTGAGGCAGGAGAATGGCTTGAACTCAGGAGGCAGAGGTTGCAATGAGCCGAGATCGCACCACTGCACTCCAGCCTGGGCGACAGAGCCAGACTCTGTATCAAAAAAGAAAAAAGCCACAAATTCCTCTCATCCTAGTGTACATACCACTGTGCAATCTCTGCCATTCATTCGTCCCATCCATCGCTGAGACTTATTTTTCCCCCTCTCCATTCTCCCTTCACCTCTCTAGTCTGGGCTGGCTTTGTGACTTGCTTTGGTCAATAGAATGGGGCAGGAGTGACTCAGGACTCTCACAGGTCAGGAAGTTTGAAGCTTCTGCCTTGATTCTCTTAGAAAACTCTAGGTGCTATATAAGGAGGCTCATCCAGCCTATTAGAGGATGAGGGGCCATCTTAGACATTTTAGGAGGAACTCCAGTCAAAACTGGCAGAGGAACTGCCCAATCCAATCACTGGAATAGTAAGAAATAGTAAACTATTGTTGCTTTGGGCCACTAAGTTTTGGAGTGGCTTGTTACACAGCCAAGCCTAACTAAAGCACAAGCTCAGTTTATCTTATCATTAAAAAATAAAAATATGCCAGGAGTGGTGGCTCACACCTGTAATCTCAGCACTTTGGGAGGCTGAGGCGGGTGGATCACCTGAGGTCGGGAGTTTGAGACCAGCCTGATCAACATGGAGAAACCCCGTCTCTACTAAAAATACAAAATTAGCCGGGTGTGGTGGAGCATACCTGTAATCCCAGCTACTCAGGAGGCTGAGGCAAGAGAATCGCCTGAACCCGGGAGGCGGAGGTTGTGGTGAGCCAAGATCATGCCGTTGCACTCCAGCCTGGGCAACAAGAGCAAAACTCTGTCTCAAAAAAAATAAAAAATAAAAAACAAACAAACAAACAAAAACACCAAATAAGTAAAATTAATTAAATAAAAATATATAATGGCCGGGCGCAGTGGCTCAAGCCTGTAATCCCAGCACTTTGGGAGGCTGAGACGGGCGGATCACGAGGTCAGGAGATCGAGACTATCCTGGCTAACACGGTGAAACCCCGTCTCTACTAAAAAATACAAAAAAACTAGCCGGGCAAGGTGGCGGGCGCCTGTAGTCCCAGCTACTTGGGAGGCTGAGGCAGGAGAATGGCGTAAACCCGGGAGGCGGAGCTTGCAGTGAGCTGAAATCCGGCCACTGCACTCCAGCCTGGGCGACAGAGCGAGACTCCATCTCAAAAAATAAAAAAATAAAAAAATATATATATAATGGGGAGCGTAGGTGAGGATATAGGTGAAAAAAATTGGCTCTACACTGGTAATTTTTTTTTTTTTTAAAGACATGGTCTTGCTTTGTCAAAGTGGCAAGGTCACAGCTCACTGCAACCTCCTGGACGCAACTGATCCTCCCACCTCAGCCTCCTGAGTAAGTGAGACTACAGACACGTGCCACCATGCACAGCTAATTTTTAAATTGTTTTGTAGAGGTGTCGGGGGGGTCTCACTATGTTGCCCAGGCTGGTCTCGAACTCCTGGGCTCAAGTAATCCCTCCTCAGTCTCCCAAAGTGCTGGGATTACAGGCGTGAGCCACCGCACCTGGCCTACATTGGTCATTGTTGAAGGTGAGGATTTGTTATCTACTTATCTACTTTTATGTATGTTTGAAATTTCTCATAATAAAAAGTTTGAAAAGCAAAAGAGGGGGTTAGAAAGATTTCATTAGAAAATTTTATATACATGCTTGATATTTCACACCTTTCCTAATGGTTTGTATTTCATTTTCTTTTTTTTTTTTTTTTTTTTTGAGACGGAGTCTTGCTCTGTAGCCCGGGCTGGAGTGCAGTGGCCGGATCTCAGCTCACTGCAAGCTCCGCCTCCCGGGTTTGCGCCATTCTCCTGCCTCAGCCTCCGGAGTAGCTCGGACTACAGGCGCCCGCCACCTCGCCCGGCTAGTTTTTTGTATTTTTAGTAGAGACGGGGTTTCACTGTGTTAGCCAGGATGGTCTCGATCTCCTGACCTCGTGATCCGCCCGTCTCGGCCTCCCAAATTTCATTTTCTTTTTATGTTGCCTTTTGTTTTTAAATTTTTACCTAGTTAACTTTTTTTTTTTTTTTTTGAGACAGAGTCTGGCTCTGTCACCCAGGCTGGAGTGCAGTGGCCCGATCTCGGCTCACTGCAACCTCCGTCTCCTGGGTTCAGGTCATTCTCCTGCCTCAGCCTCCCGAGTATCTGGGACTACAGGCGCCCGTCACCATGCCCGGCTAATTTTTTGTACTTTTTAGTAGAGACGGGGTTTCGCTGTGTTGGACAGGATGGTCTTGATCTCCTGACCTCGTGATCCGCCCGTCTCGGCCTCCCAAAGTGCTGGGATTACAGGCTTGAGCCACCGCGCCCGGCCTACGTCGTTTTTTTTTTTTTTTTTGAGACAGAGTCTTGCTCTGTCGCCCAGGTTGGAGTGCCTTGGCGCAATCTCGGCTCACTGCAAGCTCCGCCTCCGGGGTTCACGCCATTCTCCTGCCTCAGCCTCCTGAGTAGCTGGGACTACAGGCGCCCGCCACCACACCCGACTAATTTTTTTGTTTTTTTAGTAGAGACGGAGTTTCACCGTGTTAGCCAGGATCGTCTCGATCTCCTGACCTCGTGATCTGCCCGCCTGGGTCTCCCAAAGTGCTGGGATTACAGGCGTGAGCCACCGCGCCCGGCCCCTAGTTAACTTTTTTTTTTTTTTAATTTCCTCCTTTTCCTTTTTTTCTTTTGAAGTTGAAGCCTTGGAGGTGCTTTTCATTCAATTACAGAAAGCACCACCCCAGCTTAAAATGTATTTAATTTTATTTACAGGATTACATAATATATGGAAAATCAAATACATGTTTTTCCCACGGGGTCCCATTTTGACTCCCCCAATACCCTCCAGTTCATCCCGGAATGCCGTAGAAATCTATACATTTCCTGGATGTCTCAGGAGGTGAAGAAAAAAAAGGCAGGGAGTGAGCCCAGCTGACTCTACATCCAGAAACCTCTCTCGCCCCCAGGCAGGATTCCGACAGTGCGGAAGCCCCCAGTCCCCAAGTCCGGGGTGGCAAGGACGTCCAGCCTCCCCGGGGAGCCACCTTGGCCCTCCCTCCCTCCTGCTGGCTGGGTGCCGCGCTGCGGGGCTGCTCAGGTTGGTAACTGTGCAGACTGACGCCGGGGCCCGCCTCCTTGACGATGGGGGTTGGTGGGGTGGGGGTGCTGCGAGGGGCGACAAGGCTCTCCCTTGCTGCAACCACGGAAAAGGCGGGTCAGCCTCCATTACAAACCGCTGTAGGAGGGGCCAGAAGCTTGGCTTGGCCAGACCCGGCCGTCGTTGAATCCCTGCATCCATCCTGCCCAGGTCCCCTGCTGAGTCCCCCCTGGGCTGTGATCGTTGCGGATTTAAACACCACACTGTGGAAGCGGCCCTCCGTGTACCCATGAAGTGAAGGGGCGCGTGGCAAATAAGGCGGGGCGAGAGCGGCCAGAGCAGACCCCGGCGGGGTGGCCCGCCCGGGAGGTGGCTGAGGGTCCCCGGCTGCGGGGTGAGGGGCGGGACCGGGCGGCACCCCCTCCGTGATCGCCACCAGAGGCCGCCTGGAACCCGAGTTTCAACCTCCCGGTGGATCCTGTCCCCGCTTCCTAGCGATGTTTGTCATGACTGCTGCGAATTCTCCGACCTCGAGGCCACTCTCCTTTCCTTCCAAGGACGCCCAGAACCCGCGGAGGGAGGGGGGGTGAGGGAGGGGGGAGGGAGGAGGGAGGAGGGAGGGAGGAACGTGGCGGGGAGAAGAAGAGAGGGAGGGAGGAAAAGGAACGAACTGCGTTGGCCTGTCGCCTCCACACTGTAAGATTCTGGCACCCTGGGTCCCGGCCCCCTCTCCTGGGGCCAAACGTTCCGGTTCCTGATGCCAGGCTGCAGAAAAAATGAGCACACAGAACACGTGGACTAGCACATAAATAAGGTTATTACCTCCTTTTTATTTTTTGCACACTAATTAATAAATAAACTACTGCAACGGAAAAAGAGAAAGCAGGCAGAATGCAAACAGCCTGTCGGTGGCTCTGTTATATAAGAGGGATGCATGGAGGCTGCTTGGTGGTCAAAGAATTCCTCCAATGCCCCCGCTCCAAAGCGGAGCCCTGCAATGGCCTTAAATCAAAAGGAAAGCGGGCGTCAGCAGCAAGCACAGAAAGTGGGGCCTGGTTCAGCCAGAAACTAACACAGTATTCCTGCTGGAGTGGGGATGGGGGCACGACTATTACAAAACTAGGCCCCCCTGAAAGCGCCCTGCGCCACCCAACACACACATTCACTTCCTTGCAGGTTTGCGCTGCAGGCAGCTTCCATTGAACCATACCCTGACCTCCACTCCCATGACCAGAGTTGCTGGGGCTGGGAGCAGGCACCTGCCCCAAGCACTGGGCCGCCAGCGTCCCCTTGCCCAGGAATTTAGGACTGGGGTAGAGAAAGGGAAAACAGTGTATATGGAAAGCGGGAGATCATCCTGTGTAAACAGGGGAGCTGGGGAGAGAGAGGCTACAGGGATTATGCCTTCCGCCTCACTGCAGCATCCTCCCAGCATCTGTAACCATCCCTGTTTTCCGGTTCCCGAGGCACCTATGACCTATAACGTCCTTCTGAGGCTCAGTGAGCTAGAAACTTCTGTTACTTGCACCCAGCAGAGTTCTAAATAATATGCCCTCAAAACCAAGCTTGCTTTCTCGTTTTACTTTTTTTTAATAGACTTTATTTTTTTTCGAGCAGTTTTAGGTTCAGAGCAAAACTGAGAGGAAGGTGCAGAGATTTCCCATATTCCCCCCTGCCCCTGCACAAGCGCAGCCTCCCCCCAGCAGCATCCCCCTCCAGATGAGCCTGCATGGACATATCATTATCACCCAGGAACCAAAGCTGACATTAGGGTTCACTCTTGCTGTGGTACATTCTGTGGGTTTGGACTAATGCATAATGCCACACATCCACCATTACAGTGTCATACAGAGTATTTTCACTGTCCTAAAAATCCGTTGTGCTCCACCTATTCATCCCTCCTCCCCACAACACCTGGCAGCCGCTGAATTATTTTTCACCTTCTCCATAGTCTTGCTTTTTCCAGAATGTCATATAGTTGGAATCATACAGTATGCAGCCTTTTCAGATTGGCTTTTTTTTTTTTTTTTTTTTTTTTTTTGGGGGGGTTCTCGCTCTGTCCCCGGCTGGGGGGCGGCGGGGGGAGCTCGCCCCACACCAAGCTCCCCCTCCCNACACCTGGCAGCCGCTGAATTATTTTTCACCTTCTCCATAGTCTTGCTTTTTCCAGAATGTCATATAGTTGGAATCATACAGTATGCAGCCTTTTCAGATTGGCTTTTTTTTTTTTTTTTTTTTTTTTGAGAGGGAGTCTCGCACTGTCGCCCAGGCTGGAGTGCAGTGGCCGGATCTCAGCTCACTGCAAGCTCCGCCTCCCAGGTTTACGCCATTCTCCTGCCTCAGCCTCCCTATAGCTGGGACTACAGGCGCCCGCCACCTCGCCCGGCTATTTTTTTTGTATTTTTTAGTAGAGACGGGGTTTCACTGTGTTAGCCAGGATGGTCTCGATCTCCTGACCTCGTGATTCGCCCGTCTCGGCCTCCCAAAGTGCTGGGATTACAGGCTTGAGCCACCGCGCCCGGCCTTCAGATTGGCTTTTGCTTAGTAATTCCTTTTACTTTTACAGTAAAAGTTTCCTGCTTACATTTTCCCAACCCTTCTTTCATGTAGTGTATGGTACATACACGGTACATCACATCTTCTAATTGAGGAAAAATCTCATTTCAGGCCTAGAAAAAAATTAGAATCAAGTGTTTTTCCTTTCAGAAAAAGGAAATTAACATTTGTGGAAAACTTGAAATGAGAGATCCCAGCATTTCTATTTCCAGCCATAGTGCAACCTGTCTAAAGCGTTCTCTGATTTATCTTCCAGAGAGAGTTTTATTTTTTTATTTTTTTATTTTTTATTTTTTATTTTTTTTTGAGACGGAGTCTCGCTCTGTCGCGCGGGCTGGAGTGCAGTGGCCGGATCTCAGCTCACTGCAAGCTCCACCTCCCGGGTTTACGCCATTCTCCTGCCTCAGCCTCCCGAGTAGCTGGGACTACAGGCGCCCGCCACCTCGCCCAGCTAGTTTTTTGCATTTTTTAGTAGAGACGGGGTTTCACCGTGTTAGCCAGGATAGTCTCGATCTCCTGACCTCGTGATCCGCCCGTCTCGGCCTCCCAAAGTGCTGGGATTACAGGCTTGAGCCACCGCGCCCGGCCGAGAGAGAGTTTTAAACACCTGGGGAGGCATGTGCAGAAGAGCGGTTTCCTCACCCAAGGATGGGCACCACCCTGTGGCCTGGCACCCATGGCACGGTTCTGAGGGCTTCCCCTCTGCCCTGGCAGCGTGATTCCATCTGCCGTGAGGAGAGTCCAGCGGCGCTCTGCGTTGAAACAAAGCCATGGAGCCCTGTTGCAGGAGCACCTGCAAACACTCATCACCTCCTTATTTCTCCGGCGGTCATAATCGGTGTGCCATTGGCAGGTGTTTCTCTCATTTAATCCCCACTCTGTTTCTGCAACATTCTCCCGTCAGCCATAATAACAGCAACAGCAGTTTAAATGTACTGACTGTTGATTATGTTCCAGGCACCTTCCTTTTTTTAATTTAATTTTTTTGAGACGGAGCCTCACTCTGTCACCCAGGCTGGAGTGCAGCAGTGTGATCTCTGCTCACTGCAACCTCCGCCTCCTGGGTTCAAGTGATTCTCGTGCTTTAGCGTTCCGAGTAGCTGGAATTACAGGCACTCGCCACCACATCTCGCACATCCAGCTAATTTTTGTATTTTTAGTAGAGATGGGGTTTCCCCATGTTGCCCAGGCTGGTCTTGAACTCCTGACCTCAGGTGATCCACCCGCTTCGGCCTCCCAAAGTGCTGGAATTACAGGCATGAGCCACCGCACCCAGTCTCCAGGCACCTTTCTAAGGGCTTTATTTTTATTTATTTACCTTTTTTTTTTTTAGACAGAGTCTCACTCTGTCACCCAGGCTGGAGTGCAGTGGCATGATCATGGCTCACTGCAGCCTCAACATCCTGGGCTCAAGCGATCCTCCCACCTTAGCCTACTGAGTAGCTGGGAGTACAGGTGGCATGTGCCACCACACCTGGCTAATTTTTGATGTTTTGCAGAGATGAGGGTTTCACTATGTTGCCCAGGCTGGTCTCCAACTCCTGGGCTCAAACCATCTTCCTGCCTTGGCCTCCCAAAGTGCTAGGATTACAGGCATGAGCCACTGCACCCAGCCTAGCACTTTTATTATTGTTGTTGTTGTTATTTTCTTTCTTTCTTTCTTTCTTTTTTTTTTTTTTGAGACGGAGTTTTGCTCTTGTTGCCCAGGCTGGAGTGCAATGGCGCGATCTCAGCTCACCGCAACCTCTGCCTCCTGGGTTCAAGCGATTTTCCTGCATCAGCCTCCCGAGTAGCTGAGATTATAGGCATGCACCACCACGCGTGGCTAATTTTGTATTATTAGTAGAGACGGGGTTTCTCCATGTTGGTCAGGCTGGTCTCAAACTCCCGACCTCAGGTGATCTGCCCGCCTCGGTCTCCCAAAGTGCTGGAATTACAGGTGTGAGCCATGGCGCCCGGCATTTATTATTATTATTTTCTTAGAGACGGGGTCCCACAATTCTTCTGCCTTGTCCTCTGGAGTAGCTGGGACTATGGGTCTGCTTCACTGTGTCTCGCTTATTCTCATTTTTCAAGATGTTAGTTAACTTGCTCAATATCACATACTAGTTGGGAGACAAAGTCAACACAGGTGGATCACTACTTAGCAAGGCAAATGGCTACAAATCCTGTTTAATAAAGCACACATTCAGTCCAAGAAAGTTGAGGCCACAGAATGTATGATGTAGTATCTATGGAAAGGTCCCTAAAAGTAGGTGCCTCTTCCTTTTTTCTGAGGCAAGGTCTCACTCTGTTGCCCAGGCTGGAGTACACTGGCACAAACACGGCTCACTGCAGCCTTGTCCTCCTGGGTTCAAGAAATCCTCCTACTTCAGCCTCCCCAGTAGCTGGGAGTACAGGCACGCACCACCACACCCAGCTGATTTTTTACTTTTTGTAGAGACAGATTTTGCTATATATTGCCCAGGCTGGTGTGCCTCTTTTTTTCTTTTTTTTTGTTTGGTTTTGTTTTTGAGATAGAGTCTTGCTCTGTTGCCCAGGCTGGAGTGCAGTGGCACGATCTCGGCTCACTGCAACCTCCGCCTCCCAAGATCAAGCTATTCTCCTGCCTCAGCCTCCTGAGTACCTGGGACTACAGGCGCCTGCCACCACGCCTGGCTAATTTTTTGTATTTCACCGTGTTAGCCAGGATGGTCTTGATCTCCTGACTTCGTGGTCCACCCGCCTTGGCCTGTGTTAGGATTACAGGTGTGAGCCACCGTGCCCGGCCCTATTTATTTTTATTTTGAGACAGGGTCTCACTCTGTCACTCAGGCTGTGGGTTCACGGCTCACTGCAGCCTCAACCTCCTGGGCTCAAGCAATCCTCCCACCTCAGCCTCCCAAAGAGCTGGGACTACGGTTGTGAGCTACCATACCCAGCTACTTTTTTTTTTTTTTTTGAGACGGAGTCTCGCTCTGCCGCCCAGGCTGGAGTGCAGTGGCCGGATCTCAGCTCACTGCAAGCTCCGCCTCCCGGGTTTACGCCATTCTCCTGCCTCAGCCTCCCGAGTAGCTGGGACTACAGGCGCCCGCCACCTCGCCCGGCTAATTTTTTGTATTTTTTGTAGAGACGGGGTTTCACCGGGTTATCCAGGATGGTCTCGATCTCCTGACCTCGTGATCCACCCGTCTCGGCCTCCCAAAGTGCTGGGATTACAGGCTTGAGCCACCGCGCCCGGCCTCATACCCAGCTACTTTTAAAAATTTTTGTAGAGATGTGGGTCTCGCCATGTTGCTCAGGCTGGTCTCAAACTCCTGGATTCAAGCAATCCTCCTGCCTCAGCCTCCCAAAGTGCTGGGATTACAGGCATGCGCCATTGCGCCCTGCCACGGTTCCTATTTTGTAATCTGCTGAGCTCTATTGCAATGCCTCTGCCCTGTTCTGCCTGGAATGCCGCTCTCTCCCTTCCCTCACTTTTCTGATGGCTTCTTCAAAAACTGAATTCACTATTCACCTACAGACATTCCCACCACCTCAAGAAACGTGGGGTGTCACTGCCAAAGTGAAAGACAGGCCATACCACCTACCATTAAGAAAGAGGCAGCCGGGCGTGGTGGCTCACGCCTGTAATCCCAACACTTTGGGAGGCAGAGGTGGGCGGATCATGAGGTCAGGAGACTGAGACCATCCTGGTTAACACGGTGAAACCCTGTCTCTACTAAAAATACAAAATTAGCCGGGCATGGTGGCACATGCCTGTAATCCCAGCTACTAGGGAGGCTGAGGCAGGAGAATCGCTTGAACCTGGGAGGCGGAGGTTGTGGTGAGCCGAGATCGTGCCATTGCACTCCAGCCTGGGCAACAAGAGTGAAACTTCATCTCAAAAAAAAAAAAAAAAGTATTGGATATTACATAAATACTGAATTTGGCCCAGGCCTGTAATCCCAGCACTTTGGGAGGCAGAAGTGGGTGGATCACCTAAGGTCAGGAGTTCAAGACCAGCCTGGCCAACGTGGCAAAACCCTCTCTCTATTAAAAATACAAAAAATTGGCTGGGCGCGGTGGCTCACGCCTGTAATCCCAGCATTTTGGGAGGCCGAGGCGGGCGGATCGCCTAAGGTCGGGAGTTTGAGATTAGCCTGGCCAGCATGGTGAAAACTCATCTCTACTAAAAATACAAAAATTAGCTGGGCGTGGTGGCAGGCACCTGTAATCCCAGCTACTCAGGAAGCTGAGGCAGGAGAATCACTTTAACACGGGAGGCAGAGGTTGCAGTGAGCCAAGATCACACCATTGCACTCCAGCCTGGGCAACAGAGTGAGACTGTCTCAAAAAAACATATACAAAAAAACCAAAAAACAAAACCAAAAAATTAGCCAGGTGCAGTGGTGTGCGCCTGTAATCCCAGCTACTTGGGAGGCTGAGTCGGGAGAATCGCTCAAACCCAGGAGGTGGAGGTTGCAGTGAGCCAAGATGGCGCCTTTGCACTCAAGCCTGAGTGAAACTCCATCTCAATAAATAAATAAATAAATACTGAATTTGCATAAAATTCAGATAAAATGACTATAACAGAGCCCACTGGCCCAAGAGCAGGAAGCTGAGAGTGTTCCACCCGTCATGGGCAAGAGAGAAGCCTGGCCAAAGGGTCCCCATGTGGTGGTGTATTATTTATGTATGGCTGTGTAACCAAACTTAGCAGCTTAAAGCAACAATAAATACTTATTATCACAGGGTCTGTGGGCCAGGAATATGGGCACAGCTGTCAGGGTCTCTCTGGAGGTTGCAGTCATTCCTGGGCTGCAGTCTTGAAGACTTGACTTGGGCTGGAGGACCCACTTCCAAGATGGCTGACTCACATGGCTGACAAGCTGGGGCTGGCTGTTAACTGTAGGCCAGGCATGGTGGCTCACACGTGTAATCCCAGTACTTTGGGAGGCCAAGGCAGGAGGATGGCTTGAAGCCAGGATTTCGAGACCAGCCTAGGCAATATGGAGAGACCCCATCTCTATAAAACTTTTTAAAAATCTAGCAGGGTGGCCAGGCGAGGTGGCTCATACCTGTAATCCCAGCACTTTGGGAGGCTGAGGTGGGCAGATTGGCTGAGGTCAGGAGTTCAAGACCAGTCTGGCTAACATGCTGAAACCCCATTTCTACTAAAAAATACAAAAAATTAGCTGGGTGTGGTGGCAGGCGCCTGTAATCCCAGCTACTTGGGAGGCTGAGGCAGGAGAATAATTTGAACCTGGGAGGCTGAGGTTGCAGTGAGCCAAGATCACGCCATTGCACTCCAGCCTGGGTGACAGGAGCGAGACTTTGTCTCAAAAAAAAAAAAAAAAAAAAATCTAGCAGGGTGTGGTAGCTCACACCTGTAATTCTAGCACTTTGGGAGGCTGAGGCCAGTAGATTGCTTGAGCCCACGAGTTCAAGATCAGCCTGGGGGTCAGGCTGGGTGGCTCGCACCTGTAATCCCAGTACTCTGGGAGGCTGAGGTGGGCAGATCACTTGAAGCCAGGAGTTCAAGACCAGCCTGGCCAACACGGTGAAACCCCACCTCGTCTCTACTAAAAATACAAAAATTAGGCCAGGCGAGGTGGCTCACACCTGTAATGCCAGCACTTTGGGAGGCTGAGGTGGTCGGATCACTTGAGGTCAGGAGTTTCCAATATAAATATATTTTTAAATATAAAAAAATTAGCTGGGTGTGGTGGTGCTACTCGGGAGGCTGAGGCAGGAGAATTGCTTAAACCCAGGAGGCAGAGGTTGCAGGGAGCTGAGATAGCACCACTGCACTCCAGCCTGGGGGACAGAGCAAGACTCAAACAAAAATAAAAACAAACAACAATTAACTAGGGGTAGTGGCATACACCTGTAGTCCCAGCTATTCGGTAGGCTGAAGTGGGAGGATTCCTCAGTTCCTCACCACATGGGGCTCTCTATAGGGCTGCTCGAGTATTTTCACAGCACGGCAGCTGGCTCTCCCCAGAACAAGTGATTCGAGAGAGAGCAAGATGATGTGAAAGGAAAATAAAAACTCATTGGGACCTCAATTCACTCTGCCAAAAAAAAAAAAAAAAAAAAAAGAAGCTGAAAGCTGAGTCATGCAAGAAGCTGCCTTTCCTTTTATTCTTAAGCAGATAGCTACAGATAAAAGGTTAAATACCTCCACAGGTAGCTATGTTTACCTTATCTTATGGAAAGTGGTGATTACTGAGTGCGAGTTGAATACATAATTGACTGTTCCTCTACTTGCTCCTTTTCTCTTGCAAGATGTGGATTCAGTAATGTGACCATACCCTCCCTCTTTCTCCTCCAGCCTGCTTTTCCCCTTTGAATACCGAAGCCCTCAAAATCATCTTTGGAGAAAGGCACAGACCACTAACTGTTTCTGTGACTCATGTTTATTTCTTCCGGGCATGTCCTTAACCCTGGCAAAGTAAACTTCTAAATTGATTGAGACCTGTCTCAGACACTTTAGTTTATAGTGTAAACAAACTGCAATGTCTGTAATGGGCTACCTTCAGAAGTCACACTGTCACGCTTCTGCAGTATCCTATAGATTACACAGGTCAGCCTACTGAACTAGTGAACACCGAGATGTGAGGATCATTTGGGGCTTTTTTTTTTTTTTTTTTAAAAAAGATGGAGTCGCCGGGCGCGGTGGCTCAAGCCTGTAATCCCACACTTTGGGAGGCCGAGACAGGCGGATCACGAGGTCAGGAGATCGAGACCATCCTGGCTAACACGGTGAAACCCTGTCTCTACTAAAAAAATACAAAAAAAACTAGCCGGGCGAGGTGGCGGGCGCCTGTAGTCCCAGCTACTCCGGAGGCTGAGGCAGGAGAATGGTGTAAACCCGGGGAGGCGGAGCTTGCAGTGAGCTGAGATCCGGCCTCTGCACTCCAGCCCGGGTGACAGAGCATAAAAATAAAAAAAAATAAAGACGGAGTCTGCTGTGGCCGGATCTCAGCTCACCGCAAGCTCCGCCTCCCGGGTTCCCGCCATTCTCCTGCCTCAGCCTCCCGAGTAGCTGGGACTACAGGCGCCCGCCACCTCGCCCGGCTAGTTTTTTGTATTTTTTTAGTAGAGACGGGGTTTCACCGTGTTAGCCAGGATGGTCTCGATCTCCTGACCTCGTGATCCGCCCGTCTCGGCCTCCCAAAGTGCTGGGATTACAGGTGTGAGCCATCGTGCCTGGCCATTTGGGGCCATCTTTGTGGCTGCCTACCACAGATGGCCTCTGGAGAATGGCAAGAGCTCTGGATATGTGGCCCAGCCTGCATGAACTGTTGCTCTGGGCTATTCTTCTTCCTCAACTCTAATTTTGTGCTTGCTATACTAGCTAGGATTAGGTGTGGCTCATAAAACAGAAAATCAATTAAGTGGTTTAAAAAAGATAGATATTTACTTCTCTTTCACATAAAAGTCCAGAGAAAAGTCTCAATAGGCTCAGGTTGGTTCTTTCTATCTTTGTACATTTTCACCGACAGGACATGGCTTCCATCCTTAAGATCACAAAATGGTTGCTGGAAGTCTACCATCACACCCACATTTGAAACAGGAAGTAAGAGAAAGGCCAGGTGCAAAAGGCCTTTCCTAGCAACCCCATCCATCAACTTTCACTTACATCTCAATGGTTATCCCCACTCAACTGCAAGGGAGGCTGGGAAATATCATTTTCTTGTCTGGGCACAATTCTGTCCCCAATAACATAGGAGGACTGTTAATAAGAGCGAAGGGGAGAAAGGGGATCAGTTAGGCATGTCTACCATTTTGCTAAGCAAACTTCCCACACAATAATTTGGTCTCCCCAGCTCCTTTATTTACAACAGGAGGGCTCTCAATGGGGAACCCTGATGCTCTGTGCAAGCAGGATGTGAAAGCTAAGGTGGGATTGTCAGTTGCCTGGCTGAGTTTGAAGGTGTGCTCCAAAAACCCACAGTAAAGACCAGCAAAGACTGGGAGAGTTATGGTTTCCAAATACTTAAGGAAATCTCAATCCATTCATTAGCTGACCACTAAGCTATCCCAGTGGACTTCAGTGGCTGCACATGACAAAGAACACACAGAATTAGTTCAGAAGAAAAACAAGAATAGACAGCAGCAACACAATGCAGCCTGGAGGGGGAGAGAATCTGATTTCTAGAGTTATTCCATAATATTTCAAGGGTCCAATTTTCCAAAACTTTATGGGACAAAAAAAAAAAATAAAACTGAAGTGATGATAGTTGCAAACATCTGTGAAAATACTAAAGCTACGGAATTATACACTTTAAATGGGTGGATGGTATGGTGTGAATTTTTTTTTTTTTTTGAGACGGAGTCTTGCTCTGTCTCCCAGGCTGGAGTGCAGTGGCATGATCTCGGCTCTCTGCAGCCTCGCTTCCCAAGTTCAAGTGATTCTCCTGCCTCAGCCTCCCTAGTAGCTGGGACTACAGGCACCCACCACCACGCCTGGCTAATTTTTCTACTTTTAGTAGAGACGGGGTTTCGCCATGTTGGTCAGGCTGGTCTCAAGTCCCAAAGTGCTAGGATTACAAGCATGAGGCACTTTGCCCGGCCAGTCGTATGTAAATTATGAAGCTGTTTAGAAAAAAAAAGAAAGTGGGGCCAAGTGCGGTGGCTCACGCCTGTAATTCCAGCATTTTGGGAGGCCGAGGCGGGTGGATCCCCGAGGTCAGGAGTTCAAGACCAGCCTGGCCAACATGGTGAAACCCCATCTCTACTAAAAATACAAAAAATTAGCTGGGCATGGTGGCAGATGCCTGTAATCCCAGCTACTCAGGAGGCTGAGGCAGGAGTATCACTTGAACCTGGGAGGTGGAGGTTGCAGTGAGCCGAGATCGTGCCACTGCACTCCAGCCTAGGCAACAAGAGCAAAACTCTGTCTCAAAAAAAAAAAAAAAAAAAAAGTAAAGAAAAGAAAAAAAGAAAGTGCCTCTTTGAGAGGTCAAGGTGGGCAGATTGTTGAGCCCAGGAGTTCGAGACCAGTCTAGGCAACATGATGAAATCCCATCTCTGCAAAAAAATACAAAAATTGGCCGGGCATGGTGGCTCATGCCTGTAATCCCAGTACTTTGGGAGGCCAAGGTGGGCAGATCACTTGAAGTCAGGAGTTCAAGACCAGCCTTGCCAGCATGGTGAACCCTGTCTCTACTAAAACTACAAAAATTACCTGGATGTGGTGACATGTGCCTGTAATCCCAGCAACTTGGGAGGCTGAGGCAGGAGAATCACTTGAGTCCAGGAGGTAGAGGTTTCAGTAAGCCGAGGTGGTGCCCCTGCACTCCAGCCTGGGCACTATAGCAAGACTCCGTCTGAAAAAAAATACACATTGAGCAAAAAAAGCAAGATACAAAATAATAAATGCTACATGATTAGATTTCTATCTAACTGTAGAAAAGACAAATGTGGCCGGGCGCGGTGGCTCAAGCCTGTAATCCCAGCACTTTGGGAGGCCGAGACGGGTGGATCACGAGGTCAGGAGATCGAGACCATCCTGGTGAACATGGTGAAACCCCGTCTCTACTAAAAAATACAAAAAACTAGCCGGGCGAGGTGGCGGCGCCTGTAGTCCCAGCTACTCGGGAGGCTGAGGCAGGAGAATGGCGTGAACCCGGGAGGCGGAGCTTGCAGTGAGCTGAGATCCGGCCACTGCAACTCCAGCCCGGGAGACAGAGCGAGACTCCGTCTCAAAAAAAAAAAAAAAAAAAAAAAAAA
>NC_037689.1:17984756-18023855 GCF_003255815.1 Theropithecus gelada | reverse complement strand
AAAAAAAAAAAAAAAAAAAAAAAAAAAAAAAAGAAAAGACAAATGTAATCTAGAGTGACAGCAGATCAGGCCAGATGTGGTGGCTCACACCTGTAATCCCAGTGCTCTGGGAGGCCAAGGCAGGAGGATTGCTTAAGGCTGGGAGCTCATGATCAGCCTGGGCAGCATAATGAGACTCTATGTTTAATGTTTATTAAATAGAGACCATCTCTATTTCATACAAATTAATTTTAAAAAAACAGAATGCCTGGGAGATGCTGGGGAGACTTGTAATAGAGTTACGTGACAGCTGTCGGTGGTTTGGGTCACAGGAAGGAGAGAGGCTGTACTAAGGACATTATTTGGGTTTGATTTTTTTCAAGGACAGGAGATACGGATCCTGTTTACAACCTGCGAGAATGATGTCTGGTGAAAGAGAGAAAGAAAACATAAGAGGGATTTTGGAAATCAAGAAACACCCAAGAGACAGGGAATGAGTCGGATGGGTTCAAGGGCTAGGTCAGGCTTGGGAAGGTACATGACCACTCAGCCAGTCTGCTTCAGGAAGGATCTGATGGGCACATGGAGACACACACAGACACACACACACAGACACACACACACACACACCCAGAGGTGAAGGCAAGGCCAGTTCAGCAGGCCTGGGAAGAGGAGGCCCCAGTGAACTGGTCTGTAGGAGCCTGGGGCTGGGGGAGAGCCACGGCTTTGAACCTACTCTTAGGAAGAGCAGGGAGCCGCCTGGGATTGTCAGGCATAGAGCTGGAACTTATTAATCAGTAATGAAGCCAGTCAGCGGGTTTATGGATTCTACCCTAGCAACCTGGGAGCAAAGCAGAGGAATAAACATTTCAGATGCCAGTTCCCTCGCAGTCCCCCGGACCGTGCTGGCTTCTCCCTGCAAGGCAGAATGTCTGGATGGGCCTGTCCCCGGTGGGGTGGGGAGGCTGCTGCCCAGATGAGGTTGCTGGCCTGTGCCCTCCAGCAAGGCGCCCACCTCTCAAGGGCCTCTGCTTGTGTGTGTCTTGGCTGCTGTGCGCTTGGCCATCTCAGACCCCTGACCAGGCCCTAGGTGTGTGTGGCGGTAGGTGAGACTGGATGTGGGGTGCATCTGCTGTGTTCACTCCCAGCCCCCAAGGTCCCTTTGCTCAAGGGGGAGAATGGGCAGAGGTTCCTGGGAGTCAGCTTCCTCCGGAGCCCTAACCTTTCATCTGCTTCTCAGTCATCCCCAGGGATTTACGTGAAAGCAGAGCCCCTGCTCTGAAGAAGGAAAACCCTCCCCTGAGGTGGCTTTCAGCCAGAGCCCCAGCACTTTTTATGCTTATCTGTCACATGACATCCTCCTCTGTTTAGTTTTTTCCACCTTTAATTATCTTATTGTTGCAAGATTACATGCTTATTGTCAGACATTCAAACTATGTAGAAAGGCTGGGTGCGGTAGCTCACGCCTGTAATCCCAGCAATTTGGGAGGAGGAGGTGGTCAGGAGTTTGAGACCAGCCTGGCCAACATGGTGAAACTCCGTCTCTACCAAAAATACAAAAATTAGCCGGGCGTAGTGGTGCACGTCTGTAATGCCAGCTACTCAGGAGACTGAGGCAGGAGAATCGCTTGAACCTGGGAGTCGGAGGTTGCAGCAAGCTGAGATCATGCCACTGCATTCCAGCCTGGGCGATAGAGTGAGACTCAGTCTCAGACAAAAAAGCCAAAAAACCCCACAAACTATGTGGAAAGATCCTTTCTGTAGGAGATAGCTAAAGAAAAAAGAAAGAAAGAAAGAAATGATGTGGAAATGATAGAATATTCGCTATACTCTCACCTTCCAGAAATGACCACTGTTCAGTCTAGTCTATATTCCTCAGGACGTATAAGAATATTCTTGGCCGGGCGAGGTGGCTCAAGCCTGTAATCCCAGCACTTTGGGAGGCCGAGATGGGCGGATCACGAGGTCAGGAGATCGAGACCATCCTGGCTAACACGGTGAAACCCCGTCTCTACTAAAAAATACAAAAAAAACTAGCCGGGCGAGGTGGCGGGCGCCTGTAGTCCCAGCTACTCGGGAGGCTGAGGCAGGAGAATGGCGTGAACCCGGGAGGCGGAGCTTGCAGTGAGCTGAGATCCGGCCACTGCACTCCAGCCTGGGCGACAGAGCGAGACTCCGTCTCAAAAAAAAAAAAAAAAAAGAATATTCTTATACATAAGAATGTAGTCTTTATTTATTTGTTATTCTGGTAAATATACACAACTTTAAAATATCTTGTAAAATTTTATAAAATATTTTAGGGCCGGGCGCGGTGGCTCAAGCCTGTAATCCCAGCACTTTGGGAGGCCGAGACTGGTGGATCACGAGGTCAGGAGATCGAGACCATCCTGGCTAACATGGTGAAACCCCGTCTCTACTAAAAAAATACAAAAAACTAGCCGGGCGAGGTGGCGGGCGCCTGTAGTCCCAGCTACTTGGGAGGCTGAGGCAGGAGAATGGCATGAACCCGGGAGGTGGAGCTTGCAGTGAGCTGAGATCTGGCCACTGCACTCCAGCCTGGGCGACAGAGCGAGACTCCGTCTCAAAAAAAAAAAAAAAAAAATTTTATAAAATATTTTTAAAAAGGCTGGGCACAGTGGCTCATGCCTGTAATCCCAGCACTTTGGGAGGCTGAGGCAGATAGATCACTTGAAGTCAGGAGTTCCAGACCAGCCTGGCCAACATGGTGAAACCCTGTCTCTACTAAAAATACACACACACACACAAACATTAGCCAGGCGTGGTGGTGCACACCTGTAATCTCAGCTACTCAGGAGGCTGAGGCAGGAGAATCGCTTGAACCCAAGAGGTGGAGGTTGCAGTGAGCCGAGATTGTGTCACTACACTCCAGCCTGGGCAACAGAGCAACACTTAGTCTTAAAAAAAAAAAAGGGCCGGGCGCGGTGGCTCAAGCCTGTAATCCCAGCACTTTGGGAGGCCGAGACGGGCGGATCACGAGGTCAGGAGATCGAGACCATCCTGGCTAACATGGTGAAACCCCGTCTCTACTAAAAAATACAAAAAACTAGCCGGGCGCGGTGGCGGGCGCCTGTAGTCCCAGCTACTCGGAAGGCTGAGGCAGGAGAATGGCGTGAACCCGGGAGGCGGAGCTTGCAGTGAGCAGAGATCCGGCCACTGCACTCCAGCCTGGGCGGCAGAGCGAGACTCCGTCTCAAAAAAAAAAAAAAAAAAAAAAAGAAAAATTAGACCAGACGCGGTGGCTCACGCCTGTAATCCCAGCACTTCGGGAGGCTGAGGCGGGTGGATCTCCTGAGGTCAGGAGTTTGAGACCAGCCTGACCAACACAGAGAAACCTCGTCTCTACCAAAAATAGAAAATTAGCGGGGCATGGTGGCGCATGCCTGTAATCCCAGCTACTTGCTGAGGCAGGAGAATCGCTTGAACCCAGGAGGCAGAGGTTGCGGTGAGCTGAGATCACGCCATTGCACTCCAGCCTGGGCAACAAGAGCGAAACACTGTCTCAAAAAAAAAAAAAAAAATTAAAAATAGAAAAAATATATGATTTACTATTTTAACCATTTTTACGTGTCCAGTTCAATGACATTCAGTGTATTCACATTGTTGTGCAACCATCATCACCATCCATCTCCATAACCTTTTCATCTTCCCAAACTGAAATTTTGTATCCCTTAAACACTAATTCCCTATTTTCCCCTTCCCACTAGTTGCTGACAACCACTATTCCACTTTCTGTCTCTATGAACCTAACTATTCTAGAGACCTCAGATAAGTGGACTCACAATATGTGCCCTTTTGTGTCTGGCTTCTTTCACTTACTAGAATATCTAAGTTTCACCTATGTTGTAGCATGTGTCAGAATTTCCTTCCTACAAAATTTAGTTTCTCCAAAAAATAAACAAAAATTAAAAATACAAAAATTAGTTGGGTGTGGTGGTGCACGCCTGTGGTCCCAGCTACTTGGGAGGCTGAGGTGGGAGGATTACTCGAGCCTGGGAGGTCAAGACTGCAGTGAGCTGTGATTGTGCCACTGTGCTCCAGCCTGGGTGACAGTGAGACCCTGTTTCAAAAAAAAAAAAAAAGAGCACTTCCTTTTTAAGCCTGAATGATATTCCATTGTATCACACTTGTTTACCCATTCATTCATTCACTGATGGACATTTGGGTTGCCTCCACAAGAATGTATTCTGTTTTGTTTTGTTTTTTTTTGAGACAGTGTCTCACTCTGTCACTCAAGCTGGAGTGCAGTGATGCAATCTCGGCTCACTGCCACCTCCGCCTCTTGGCTTCAAGCAACTTTCCTGCCTCAGCCTCCCTAGTAGCTGGGATTACAGGCATCCACCACCATACCTGGCTAATTTTTGTATTTTTAGTGGAGATGAGGTTTTGCCATGTTGGCCAGGCTGGTCTCAAACTCCTGGGCTCAAGCAATCCACACGCTTCTCCCTCCCAAAGTGCTGGGATTACAGATGTGAGCCACCGTGCCTGGCAAGAATGTATTATTATATGAAAGAATATCAGTGAATCTTGTTGATTCTCACTCCCAAAAATTCATTGGATAGTTTTAGTTCCTGATCGACGCAGGCAGGCCCTCTCTCCTTCCATGTCTATAATCAGATGGCCTCTTAAGCCAGGCCCCTCTCACATTCTGGATCCTGCGGCGCTTTTTGCCTCTGCACCTTTGTCCCACTAATTTTGCCTTTCTTCTGGCAGTTTCTGTTGCCTAAAAACTCTCTTTGTGCTCCTTCCTGCCTGGCCATTCCTTTCTTGGCCCCTGGGACTAGGCCAATTCTCCGTTTACCCAATCACTCCCTGCTGTTTGTATCTAAAGCAGTACTTTGCAGATTAGCATGAGATTTACCTCATTGTGTTATTTTGACTTTCCAACTAACTGTAGACACCCCTTGTAAGGTGCCCTTGTCTCTGGCATTCTCCCTGGCTCTAGGTTTGTTACTGGACACAGTCATTTACGGAGGGCTTGACTCCATAGGATCCCGAAAGTCCGGCCAAGCAATTGAGACTCTGTGCTAGCGGGACATGCTTAAGTAAAGCAGTGACAAAACCAAGAAGTATTTTATGCAGATTTGTGTTGGGGCAGGAGAGTAAACTAAATGCCCTTTGCAAGCCCTATGAACTGTGGCTTTCTCTCCATATCTGGTTAATGCTCCCTGTCTTATTAATAAATGGACAATATACATTTACTGCACATTTGCAGCTGGCATTCAGAATAATGATTACAAAGTCATTGTGCAGGCCTTGTGGCACGAGACTGGACAACAGCATGGTGGAGAGGAAAATGTACTGAAGAGATCTGAAAAATCACATGCAATCGCTATGAACAGCTTTATGCCAATTAATTTGGAAAACTAGATGACAGAGACAATCTTCTAGATGTACAATAACTAAATCAGTTAAGAAATGGGATATCAGAATAACCAATAACCCTTTTTAAAAATACAAAACCGAAGGGCTGGGCGCGGTGGCTCACGCCTGTAATCCCAGCACTTTGGGAGGCCGAGACGGGCGGATCACGAGGTCAGGAGATCGAGACCATCCTGGCTAACATGGTGAAACCCCGTCTCTACTAAAAAAATACAAAAATTAGCCGGGTGCGGTGGTGGGCGCCTGTAGTCCCAGCTACTTGGGAGGCTGAGGCAGAAGAATGGCTTGAACCTGGGAGGCGGAGCTTGCAGTGAGTGGAGATCGCGCCACTGCACTCCAGCCTGGGCGACAGAGCAAGACTCTGCCTCAAAAAAAACCAAACAAACAAAAAAACAAAACAGAAAGCCAAAAATCTCTCCCAAGGCCCCCACCCTACCTCCACAAAAGAAAGAAGGAAGAAAGGAAAGGGAGAGAGGGAAGGAGGGAGGAAGGAAGGGAACCAGGTTCAGACAATTTCATGGATGTGTTTTACCTAATCTTCAAAAAAAGGAAATCCTACCTAATGTAAATGGTTACAGAAAATAGAAAAGAGGGCTGGGCGCAGTGGCTCACGCCTGTAATCCCAGCACTTTGGGAGGCCAAGGTGGGTGGATCACGAGGTCAGGAGTTCGAGACCAGCCTGGCTAACATGGTGAAACCCTGTCTCTACTAAAAATACAAAAATTAGTGGGTCATGGTGGTGTACACATGTAATCCCAACTGTTTGGGAGGCTGAGGCAAAGAGAATCACTTGAACCTGGGAGGCAGAGGTTGCAGTGAGCAGAGATTGCACTCCAGCCTGGGCAAGAGAGCGAGTCTCCATAAAAAAAAAAAAAGAAAAAAAGAAAAAAAAATAGAAAAGAGAGAAAGCTGCCCAATTCATTTTATGGAGCTATTAGAATCCTGATATTCAGTCTACGGCCATACCACCCTGAATGCACCCAAACCCATCTGATCTCGGAAGCTAAGCAGGGTCGGGCCTGGTTAGTACTTGGATGGGAGAATCCTGATATTGAAACAAGAAAGTAGAGTAACGAGATAAGAAAGAAATAGGCTGAACTCACTTATGAACAGAAATCCAAAAATCCTAAATAAAATAATACCAAATTGAATTCAGCAGTGTGTTAAGACACTAAAACATGGCCAAGCAGGATTATTGCAAGAATGCAAAGATGGCTCAACATCAGCAAATCTACCATGACATTCACTGCGTTGATAGAAAAAAACAGAAAGAACACTGGTATGGGCATTAAAAGACAGACTTAAGTTCCATCTCTGCTCTGCCATTAACTAGCTGTGTAACATTTTACCTCTTTCCCATCCCCACATGGGTTCCCAGCTCTTCTCTGGGGAGGGGAGCACAGCATTGAGAATCAGTCTGCTCCTCTCCCTGCCTCATTTTCTTCATCTGTAAAATGAAGAAACATTCGAATTTTATGATTTTTCAGGCTTTGTGAAGGAAGCATGATGGAGTCCAACAAACAGTGAGGGAAATTTGCTGTGTAGCTGGGTCCTGGTTAAGTCATTGCATCCATAGTGCTGGTGGCCACCTCAGAGGAGATCAAGCTGGCAGTGCCACCCTGTGGCCTATTGGGAAGTGCATAAAAAGCGTAGACACCACTAGGGCAGACTGCAGACCAGAAGAAACACTCTGTTACTAAATACAGTGGTGGATGAGGGAAGTCACCATCACCACATGAAGTAGTTTTAAACACAAAACGAAATCTTTGGGAGGCCGAGGTGGGCGGATCACGAGGTCAGGAGATCAAGACCATCCTGGCTAACACGGTGAAACCCCGTCTCTACTAAAAATACAAAAAAATTAGCCGGGAATAGTGGCAGGCGCCTGTAGTCCTGGCTACTCGGGAGGCTGAGGCAGGAGAATTGTGTGAACCCAGGAGGCGGAGCTTGCAGTGAGCCGAGATCACGCCATTGCACTCCAGCCTAGGTGACAGAGCAAGGCTGCATCTCAAAAAAAAAAAAAAAAAAAGAAAACTCTGCTCAAGCCTCTAGATCTACATTGTCCAATTCAATAGTCACTAACCACATGGGGCTATTTGAATTTAAATGAATTAAAATTAAATAGGCTGGGCACGGTGGCTCATGCCTATAAGCCAGCACTTTGGGAGGCTGAGGTGGGTGGATCACTTGAGGTCTGGAGTTCAAGACCAGCCTGGCCAACATGGTGAAACCCTGTCTCTACTAAAAATACAAAAAAAAAAAAAAAAGGCCGGGCAAGGTGGCTCACACTTGTAATCCCAGCACTTTGGGAGGCCGAGGCAGGTGAATCACCTGAGGTCGGGAGTTCAAGACTAACCTGACCAACATGGAGAAACCCAGCCTCTACTAAAAAATATACAAAATTAGCTGGGCGTGGTGGTGCATGCCTGTAATCCCAGCTACTTGGGAGGCTGAGGCAGGAGAATCGCTTGAACCCAGGAGGTAGAGGTTGTGGTGAGCCAAGATCATGCCACTGCACTCCAGCCTGGGCAACAAGAGTGAAACTCCGCCTCAAAAAAAAAAAAAAAAAAAAAAAAAAAATCAGTAGAGCATGTTGGCGAACGCCTGCAGTCCCAGCTACCTGGGAGGATGAGGCTCGAGAATCTCTTGGACCTGGGAGGCAGAGGTTGCAGTGAGCTGAGATCACACCACTGCATTCCAGCCTGGGCGACTGAGACTCTGTCTCAATAAGTAAATACATAATTAATTAAATTATTAAATTAAATTAAATATACAGCTCTTCAGTCGCACTGGCCCCATCTCAAGTGCTCATAGCCACACAGGACGAGTGGCTACCATCTTGGAGGATGCAGCTGTAGAACATCTCTATAATTGCAGAAAGCTCTATTGGATAGCCCTGCTTTCACTCTAACTTCCAATTTGCAGAGAATATCAAGGACAAAGGGACATGTGAAACTGCACCATGAGTGTGCACTAAGCAATATTCAGGCAATGAGAAACTCTTGTGGACAACTATTCAGTTTTAACAACAACAAATTGCAAGAAAAAAAAATGAGATGGAGGGTAAACCTACAGACTAACAGGCTTAAGAAACGTATCGGCCGGGCCCGGTGGCTCAAGCCTGTAATCCCAGCACTTTGGGAGGCCGAGACGGGCGGATCACGAGGTCAGGAGATCGAGACCATCCTGGCTAACACAGTGAAACCCCGTCTCTACTAAAAAATACAAAAACATAGCCGGGCGAGGTGGCAGGCGCCTGTAGTCCCAGCTACTCGGAAGGCTGAGGCAGGAGAATGGCGTAAAACCCGGGAGGCGGAGCTTGGAGTGAGCTGAGATCCGGCCACTGCACTCCAGCCTGGGCGACAGCGCGAGACTCCATCTCAAAAAAAAAAAAAAAGAAACGTATGAACCAAATGCAATGTATGGACTTATTTGGATCTCGATTCAAACAAACTATTAAACATGTGTAAGATGGCCGGGGGCAGTGGCTCACACCTGTAATCCTAGCACTTTGGGAGGCCTAGGCAGGAGGATAACCTGAGGTTGGGAGTTCGAGACCAGCCTGGCCAACATAGTGAAACCCCGTCTCCACTAAAAACAAAAAATTAGCTGTGTGTGTGTTCTGTGTGGGAAATGTGAGAGGGGAGAAGAAAAGACACACACACAATACCTTCAAGGGTAAACAACCTGTATCCCACATAAATGGCAATGCAGATATAGTAGGCAAACGATATAATAAGCAAATTGCAATGGGAAGGGGAAAAGGAAAAAAAAATATATATATATACATATATATATATATATACACATATATATGTGTGTGTGTGTGTGTGTGTGTGTGTGTGTGTGTGTATTTGCATTCACCAGACTATGGAGGATTCATCACCAGACCGGGAAGCAACAGCCTGGGCTCCAGAGTCAGACACTGCACTCACCAGACTATGGAGGACTCACCACCAGACTGGAAGCAACAGCCTGGGATCCAGAGTTGGCCACTCGTCCGTGCACAGACGAGGAGAGGTCTCATGAAGCTTCGGCGCGGTCTGGGACCCTAGTTCTTTTTGTAACGAGTTGTTTAGCATGAGACCCGGTCATGAGGGCCCTTTGCGATTGGGCTCAAGGACCACAAAAAGGTCAACTTGTTTTTGCGATTGTCTGTTGTTTTTCTTTTTCTTTTCTTTCTTTCTTTCTTTTTTTTTTTTTTTTTTTTGAGACAAGTCTCGATCTGTCACCAGGCTAGAGTGCAGTGGCGCGATCTTGGCTCACTGCAACATCTGCCTCCCGGGTTCAAGCGATTCTCCTGCCTCAGCCTCTCAAGTAGCTAGGATTACAGGCGTGTGCCACCACACCCAGCTAATTTTTGGGTTTTTATTAGAGACGGGGTTTCACCATGTTAGCCAGGATGGTCTCGATCTCCTAACCTCGTGATCCGCCCGCCTCCGTCTCCCAAAGTGTTGGGATTACAGGCATGAGCCACCGCGCCTGTCTGTTGTTTTTCAATAACTAACGTATAGGAATAGATTGAAATAGAGATTTCTCTGAAACAGTGCTGGATGAATGCCTCAAGGGGCTCACGCAAGCTGTTCTGGGACTTGGTGACCATTGTTTGTGCCCATGTTCAATTTAGTTCAAGTTTTTTTTGTGTGTGTGTTTTTTTTTTTTTTTTTTTTTTTTTTTTTTTTTTTTTTTTTTTTTTGAGACGGAGTCTTGCTCTGTCACCCAGGCTGGAGTGCAGTGGCGCAATCTCGGCTCACTGCAAGCTCCACCTCCCGGGTTCACGCCATTCTCCTGCCTCAGCCTCCCGAGTAGCTGGGACTACAGGCGCCGGCCGCCACGCCCGGCTAGTTTTTTTTTGTATTTTGTAGTAGAGACGGGGTTTCACCGGGTTAGCCAGAATGGTCTCGATCTCCTGACCTCGTGATCCACCCGTCTCGGCCTCCCAAAGTGCTGGGATTACAGGCTTGAGCCACCGCGCCCGGCCCTTAGTTCAAGTTTAATATTTAACTTTTCCGGCTGGGCATGGTGGCTCACGCCTATAATCTCAGCACTTTGAAAGGCCGAGGTGGGTGGATCATCTGAGGTCAGGGGTCCAAGACCAGCCTGGGTAACATGGTGAAACCCTGTCTCTACTAAAAATACAAAATAAGCCGGGCATGGTGGCGCATTCCTGTAGTCCCAGCTATTTGGGGGGCTGAGGCAGGAGAATTGCTTGGACCCGGGAGGTGGAGGTTGTAGTGAGCTGAGATCACGTCATTGCACTCTAGCCTGGGCAACCAGAATGAAACTCGGTGTCAAAAAAAAAAAAAAAATTAATATTTAACTTTTCCTCCACAGTGTGGTGGCACATGTCTATAATCTCAACTACTCGGGAGGTTGAGTCACGAGAATCGCTTGAACTCCGGGGGTAGAGGTTGCAGTGAGCCGGATTGCACCACTGCACTCCAGCCTGGGCGACAGAGCGAGATTCTGTCTGAAAAAAAAAAAAAAAAAAGTGGGAAAATGTGAACACTGAGTAGATACTTGATGATATGAAATAATTATTGTTATGGTGAGTGTTAATGCTACCGCAGTTATGCTCTTTTATAAAAGTCCTTAGCTCTTAGAGCTATCTTTGGAAAAATCTACAAATGATATGATACCTGGGATTTGCTGCAAAGTATTCTGGGCATGGAGGAGTGGGTGAAGGTATGGAGGCAATAAGATTGGCCATCAGTTTTTGTTTTTTTGTTTTTGTTTTGAGACAGGGTCTTGTTCTTTCACCAGGGCTGGAGTGCAGTGGTGTGATCACAGCTCACTGCAGCCTTGACCTCCTGAGTTCAAGTGATCCTCCTGCCTCAGCCTCCCGAGTGGCTGGGACAACAGGTGCATGCCACCACGCCCAGCTAACTTTTATTTTTGTAGAGATGGGGGTCTTGCTATGATGCCCATGCTGGTCTCAAACTCCTAGGCTCAAGCAATCCTCCCTCCTCAGCCTCCCAAGGTGCTGGGATTACAGGCGTGAGTGACTGCACTGGGCCAGTTTTTGAAATGGGGTGAAGAGTACAATGAAGTTTATTTTACTGTTTCTCTATTTGGATATATGTTGAAAATTTCCATAATAAAAAGTTTTAAAGGCTGGGCATGGTGGCTCATGCCTATAATCCCAGCACTTTGGGAGGCTGAGACGGGTGGTTTACTTGAGCTCAGGAGTTCAAGACCAGCCTGGGCAACATGGTGAAGCCCTGTCTGTACAAAAAAATGCAAAAAATAAAAAAATAAAAAATAATAATAAATTTAGCCGGGTGTGGCGGTGCACGCCTGTGGTCCCAGTTACTTGGGAGGCTGAGGTGGGTGGATCACTTGAGCCCAGGAGGTCAAGGCTGCAGTGATCTGTGATTGTGTCACCACACTCCAGCGTGGGTGACAGAGTGAGACCCTGTCTCGAAAAAAAAAAAGTTTGAAAATGTTCAAATAAAAATGTGTGCATAAATATGTACAGCTGCTTTCCTGGTCGCACTACATTTACCATAGAACCGAATCCAGGACAGAGAAGAGAGATGTTCCAGGACAGCATGCCCATTGTAGATGGACTTCCAGCCACTTGGCCAACTGCAAGGAAAAGGAGAAAAAGAAAAGAGAAGTTGGGGCCGGACGCGGAGGCTCACACCTGTAATGCCAGCACTTTGGGAGGCCGAAGCAGGTGAATCGCCCAAGGTTAGGAGTTCGAGACCAGCCTGGCCAACATGGCGCAACCCCCCTCTACTAAAAATACAAAAATTAGCTGGGCATGGTGGCGCTTGCCTGTAGTCCCAGTTATTCGGGAGGCTGAGGCAGGAGAATTGCTTGAACCCAGGAGGTGGAGGTTGCAGTGAGCTGAGATTGCGCTGCTGAACTCCAGCCTGGGCGATGGAGCAAGACTCTGTCTAAAAAAAAAAAAAAAAAAAGAAGAAGAAAAAAAAAAAAAAGAAGAAGAAAGAAAAAGGAAGTTGGGATGATGATGAGAAGAGAGGGGAAAGGAAAGGAGGTTGTGGAAAGGGAATTCTACATGGTGAGAGAAGCAAACCAGAAGGGCCCAGAAGAGGGTGCCTGGGATAGTGAGATGCCTGGAAAAGGACAAGGTTGGAAAGGACCTTACTGCACAGCCCTGGGACGCCCTCTCCCTCCCAGCTGCTTTACCCAAAAGCCTCCATCTGCTTTTTGAACACGCGACTCAGACTGTATGCCCACTGGGACCATATGCCCACAGTGCATGCACACCGTGTGCCCACAGAGACTCTGGGAGAATCCCCCAGATAACCGGGGGCCTCTTTCACCAGTTCCGCCTGCCAGTCCCCTAACTGCCCCAGTGGCTGTTGCTGATGGTTCACACCTGTGACCCTTGACAGAGGTTTGCCCTCAGATGATTGGAGCCACTCAGACCCGAGGTTCTCTGGAGCTAGGCATCTTCAACCACTGATTGGTATAGAGGCATACAGTCACCTTTCCCTGGCTTCGGCGCAGAACAGATTCTGAGGTTCAGTGTCTGCTCCAGAGCTCCCCGTAGGATCAGGCCTGAGGCTAGACTCCTGGAACCACATCCTTGCTAACCTTCTTCTCTCCTCCCCGCTTACAGCTTCCTGCTGAGAGCACCCCCATTCAATAACTGCCACTTGTGCAAGAACCCATGTTCCAGGCTCCACTTTTAGGGAGGCTTACTTGAAACAGAAGGTGGGGTAGGCACGCAGTTTGTTTTTCTCTGGGTTGTCATGCTCAGAACACAGTGTAGAGATTATGCAGAGGCAGAGACCAAGTCTCATACATATTTCTTTCCTCCATCTGACCTGAAATGATTAAAGCCAAAAAGATCCTGGCTTGAAGTGCCCACTGGAAAGGATGTACAAGTGCTGGAGCTACTGGGCTACAAAGGAAACTGTCTGGTGCCTTGGTCTAAGCTGTGTAAGAAAAAGAAAAAAAAAACAAAACAAAACCAGAAAACCTAGTTCTGTGGACTGTTACACCCAAGCTAAGCCACTAGAATTCAGCTTGGGGACCTCTCTGGCTGATTGCGGCCTGAAAGTTTTCTTTCTTTTTTTTTGAAATAGAGTCTCGCTCTGTCTCCCAGGCTGGAGTGAAGTAGTGCCACCTCGGCTCACTGCAACCTCTGCCTCCCGGGTTCCAGCGATTCTCCTGTCTCAGCCTCCTGAGTAGCTGGGACTACAGGCGTGTGCCACCACGCCCGGCTAATTTGTTTTTGTATTTTTTTTTTTTTTTTTTTTTGAGACGGAGTCTCGCTGTGTCGCCCAGGCTGGAGTGCAGTGGCGCGATCTCGGCTCACTGCAAGCTCCGCCTCCCGGGTTCACGCCATTCTCCCGCCTCAGCCTCCGAGTAGCTGGGACTACAGGCGCCCGCCACCACGCCCGGCTAGTTTTTGTATTTTTAGTAGAGACGGGGTTTCACCATGTTAGCCAGGATGGTCTCGATCTCCTGACCTCGTGATCCACCCGCCTCGGCCTCCCAAAGTGCTGGGATTACAGGCTTGAGCCACCGCGCCCGGCCCGTTTTTGTATTTTTAGTAGAGACAGGGTTCCACCGTGTTAACCAGGATGGTCTCCATCTCCTGACCTCATGATCCACCTGTCTCAGGCTCCCAAAGTACTGGAATTACAGGCGTGAGCCACTGCGCCCGGCCCTCTTTTTTTGTTGCCCAGGCTGGAGTGCAGTGGCGTGATCTCAGCTCACTGCAACCTCTGCCTCCCGGGTTCAAGTGATTCTCCTGCCTCAGCCTCCCGAGTAGCTGGGAATTACAGGCACCCACCACCACACCTGTCTAATTTTTTTGTATATTTAATAGAGACTGGCTTTCCCCATGTTGGCCAGGCTGGTCTTGAACCCCTGACCTCAGGTGATCCACCCGCCTCGGCCTCCCAAAGTGTTGGGATTACAGGCGTGAGCCACAGCGCCCAGCTGCCTGCAGGAGTCACACCTGTAATCCCAGCACTTTGGGAGGCTAAGGTGGGTGGATCACTTGAGGTGAGGGGTTCGAGACCAGCCTGGCCAACATGGGGAAACCCCGTCTCTACTAAATATACAAAAATTAGCCAGGCGTGGTGACACATGCCTGTAGTCCCAGCTACATGGGAGGCTGAGGCAGCAGAATCGCTCAAACCTGGGAAGTGGAGGTTGCAGTGAGCCAAGATTGCATCACTGCACTCCAGCCTGGGCAATACAGCAAGACTCCGTCTCAAAGAAAAAAGTAATCACCAGGCTATTTCAGAAGCGGGTGTTACCACCAGCAAACTGGGGGAGAATCATGTCTTGAATGATTCTGAGACCATGTCTAATGGGGATTTCATTAGGATTCTGACTGTGAAGACGTTGCTTCAGGGATTGGGGGGGATGTTGCCTGCAGTTCAGAGGGCAGAGTCTAAAACTGAGAGCCAGAAGGTACTAACCATGTGTCAGGCAGATGGGGGCTGGCTAAAGGGTGAAGGGGTCAGGGATTGGGTAGCCAAGGGTCAGGGTCAGGTTTAGCAGGCCCCACAGGAGGTCCTGAGCTAGTTCTAAGAATATTACTGGAATGTTGTCTATGCTTGACTCATACATAATGAAAACACTACTTTTATCGAGTCTTCTCTAAAATCCATTCAATGGGCCAGGCATGGTGGCTCACATCTGTAATCCCAGCACTTTAGGAGGCTGAGGTGGGCGGATCACTTGAGGCCAGGAGTTCAAGATAAGCCTGGGCAACATGGTGAAACCCCGTCTCTACAAAAAAATATAAACATTAGCCGGGTGTGGTGGTGTGTGCCTGTCATCCCAGCTACTCAGGTGGCTGAGGCAGGAAAATCACTTGAGCCCAGGAAGGAGGTAGAGGTTGCAGTGAGCCGAGATCACGTCACTGTGCTGCAGCCTGGGTGACAGAGTGAGACTGTGTCTCAAAAAAAAAAAAAAATTAAATTAAATAATAAAATCCGTTCAGTGGACATTGCCTGGATGTGACATTGCCTGGATGTGTTGGTTAATTTTGTGAGTCAACTTGACTGGGCCACAGGGTGCCCAGGTATTTGGCTAAACATTATTCTGGGTGTTTTCATGAGGGTGTTTTTGCATGAGATTAATGTCTGAATCCATCGACCCAGCAAAGCAGATGGCCCTCCCTAATATGGGCGAGCCTCATCCAAGCAGTTGAAGGCCTGAATAGAACAAAAGGGCTGATATCCCCCAAATAAGAGGGAATTTCTTCTTCCTATCTTCAAGCTGGGACATTGTTTTTTTCTCTCTTCAGACTCAGACTGAAACATTGGCTCTTCTTGGGTCTCCTGCTTGCTGAGTCACTCCGCAAATCTTGGGCCTTGTCAGCCTTCATAATCATGTGCCCCAATCCTACTGGTTCTGTTTCTCTGGAGAACTCTAATATGCTGGATAAATAAACAACTCCATTCCTGTATGAATGCTCCAGTGGGCCTGGTGATTTTCAGCTGAGTCTTAGGTAATAGTCTCATAGTTCCTCAAAGGCACAAATGTAGCCTCTCCCATAATTAGAATATCCAGTCTAAGAGATTCTTTATAACTTCTCCTCTCCCCAATTCAGGCCTGCTTCCAGTTGGAATCATCCAGCAGGAAGTGGGCAGGAAGTGGATGTGGCTGGCTTCCTATTTCTCCACCTTGTACTTCCTTCTCCTTCCCTCCACCCCTACTAGCTTCTGAGGGTGGGGAATGGGTGGAGGGTGGAGTGGTAAGGGAATGGGCAAGGCCTCCCTTGGCCAGGTTCTCTCTGAGCCTGACAGGTGCCTAAAGCTGACTTTCTGTCCCCTGGCAGTTTTTATGGGCTCTTCAAAGATTCTCATGGCTGGGGGATCTCCCAGGCTTGTGAATACAGAGGCATGAGTGTCACCTCCCTCAGCCCTGGGCACTGGGCAAGTACCCTCTGACTTCTTTATGCTGAGGCCTCCCCAGCCCCCAGAAGTCCTCTTGAGCAGCCTCCCAGACAACTCTAGGGACGTTGCCTCCTGTGGAGTTCAAGGAAACAGACAAGTTTTCTCCCATTGTGCTCTGGAAGGATTGGGTGATTCCAGTGCGGCAGCACTCCCCTGTCTTGGTCACCATGGTAGCGAGCCAGCCATCATTTACCTTTTATTTATTTTGATTTAATTTTTTTTTTTTTTTTTTCTGAGACAGAGTCTCACTCTGTTGCCTAGGCTGGAGTGCAGTGGTTCGATCTCGGCTCACTGCAACTTCCACCTCCTGGGTTCAAGTGATTCTCCTGCCTCAGCCTCCCTAGTAGCTGGGATTACATGTGCGTGCCACCACACCTGGCTAATTTTTGTGTTTTTAGTAAAGACAGGGTTTCGCCATGTTGACCAGGCTGGTCTTGAACTCCTGACCTCAAGTGATCCACCCACCTCAGCCTCCCAAAGTGCTGGGATTACAGGCACGAGCCACTGCGCCCGGGCCATCATTTACCCTTTAGAAGTCCCAGGTGGGAGTGGACCCCAGTCTACTTCACCACAGCCTGCTTTATTCTTCTCAAGCGTGGGTCTGACAGGGTCCCCCATGGTTCTAGACAGTGGCACCTCCCTCAGCATCATGAGCATCATGAGCACCTCTCACTCTGGCCCTGGGGCTTCTTTGTGGCTGCCCAGGTTGGGAGACTCCAACTCAGCATTCTGAAGCTTGTGCAAACACCCTGAGGGCAACCCTTGGCCGAGTGGGGCTGGGAGCCATAGATAAATACTGTCCTGTTCCAGCCTTCGGGCAGAGAATTCTGAGAGTCGTTTACATGGCCTGGGAAAGTCCCCAGTGATAGCAAGCCCCAGTTACCTACAATAATGAGGAGCTTCGATCAGCTTTCCTTCCTCCCCCTGTTTCACTCTTTCCTGTCCCTCGCTCCTGTTCTTGGGGACCATTCCAAGAAATCAATTAAGTGTAAAGAAGCCCTGCTTTGGGGGCCAGGGTGGGGAGAGTGGCGGTGAGGAGACAGGCTCAGACAGATCCCTCATTAGACTTTGGTTAAGAGGTAAAACCTTCCCACATACGTCCTTCCCCATATAACCTTTCATTTTAAGGGCTTTGGTGGGGTCTCAGACACTGCAGTTACTACCCCTTTCCCCTAAATCTCTTCCTCTATTTCCCCTTTCTCGCTCTCTGACCTTTCCTATCTTTGATCTGACTGAGACCCTCCAGAGACGCTGAACAGGCCCGGGAACCATTTCTTTTGTAAATCTATATATGGCGATTTGGCACCTGACTGAAATTTCACGTTTATTGTAGCTAGTGTCTCTGTAGAAGCTTCCATTTTTATATCCTGTTACACACTGATCATTCCACCCAGAGTTCCTCTTCCAGAAAACGCTGACACCTAGTTTTTTTAGTGTCTGTTACACAAGTTCCAGTTTTCCTGCCATCCCGGTCCACCCCTCTGGTCCTGTTCTGAGCTGGGTTACTAACGTCAGTCTTAAAATATGCCCACTCCCTGCCCACTGCCAGCGAAGCCAATGAGGCACACTCCACAAAAGACCTGACTGGCAAATAGTCGATGACTACCTCTGCCTGAATACTATGCGGCTATAAATGCAGCCTCATCTTGTCCTCGTTTTAGCAGCCACGTCATCTGGCTACATAGTAACTGCTGATCCCTATTTCCTAATGCCTGCCGGACATTTCCACTGGGATGTCTTCAGGCTCCTCACATTAATAAGCCCACGATAGCTCATTATGTCGTCCCACAGAGCTCTGCCTCATGTATTTGTGGTCTCGGAGAATGGAGTCACCCGATCTCCCAGGCTAGCCACCTCAGAGACTCTCATAAAGACTCCAGCCCCTCCACCCTCCCCATCCAATTCCACCTCTCCCCGATCCTCTGGGTTCTACAGCTAGAACGAGTCTCCAGCCCCACTACCTCAGTTCACGTCCCTTCACTCCAACAGCCTCCTATCTGCTACCCCTCTGACCTCCAAGGGGTCTTATCTTTCTGAGTTGATTCAGATCTTGTCACTTTTTGGTTTAGAAACTTTTGTGGTCTTTCCATCGGCCGTATGAGCGGCTAGCTTTCAGTTCACAGGTGAGAACTATAATAAAAGTATTCACAAATCAGCCCCAAGACCTTTCCCCAGCCTCAGCTGGGGCACATATACGACGCCCCGACCTTCCTCGAAGGTCACAATCTTGGGTCCAGTGGGACCAAGGTTTGAAGCTCTACTTTCCTCTTCATTTCTGCCACCAAGTCTCTGAATTCCTGCCTCTGACAGTAACCCCGTGACTGTGGTTCTCCAGTCTCCAGTCATTACTCTCGGCTCTCATTCTCTTCCTATATTGAGTCAGGTTTCTCAATGATGACTGCCTGCTATTAATTTTCAAACTCCCAAGCATCCTGCTGGCTGCATCCAAATAACAGTCATCTGAGTACATAGTCCCCAATCCCCCCGGGAAGCATCAAGTGGCCAAAGCTCATTAAGAAACTACAGAAGTGTCCTGCAATGTTCACTCTTCCTACCTGCTTTGAGGGCAGGATTCCAGAACACAGCGATCTTCTCCACCCACTCTTTTCAGTTGCTGATGTTGTCCTGAGAGACTCAACTCCAGCACATCAGAGTACCTGCATGAGTCCATTGATATTCTGAGGACAGACCCGCCTGCTCTTGGAGTGGTCAAAGGGCTGGGGGTGGGGGAGAAGTCTGGGGACCCCGGCACCACTGGAGTACATGCCAAGAGCCAACCAAATCAGCCGGGTGTGGTGGCTCACGCCTGTAATCCCAGTACGGTGGCAAGCGCCTGTAACCCCAGCAACTCGGGAGGCTGAGGCAGGAGAATCGCTTGAACCCAGAGGTCGGAGGTTGCAGTGAGCACACAACTACACTCCAGCCTGGGTGATAGAGTAAGACTCCATCTCAAACAAACAAACAAAAACAAAAAAGAAGAGCCAATCAAATCTATATACAGGGTGGAAGCCACCGACTGTAGATGAACAGTTCGGAACTCAGGGCCTATGAACCCCTAGGTTGTGAATCCCCAGAAATTATAGGTGAAATCTGATAATATATATACTGGCACTTCTGGGAAGAAGATCCACAATTCTCATCACATTCTCAAAGGAGTCTGTGACACAAATGAGGTTCAGGAAAGGAAAACAAAGTGGCCCGCCGGATTGATTATTTTGTTAGAATATGTTTCTTCCTGATTACAAAAGCAATCCATGTTCATTGGAAAACTGGAAAATAAAACAAGCACCAAGAAGACTGTAAAATCAGCCCTGGCTGGGCGCAGTGGCTCACGCCTGTGATCCTAGCACTTTAGAAGGCCGAGGCGGGTGGATCGTCTGAGCTCAGGGGTTCAAGACCAGCCTGAGCAACATGGTGAAAGCTCATCTTTACCAAAAATACAAGAAATTAACCGGTGTGGTGGTGCACACCTGTAACCCCAGTTACTCGGGAGGCGGAGGTGAGAGGATCACTTGAGCCTTGGAGGCAGAGGTTGCAGTGAGTGAAAATGGTACCACTGCACTCCAGCCTGGGTGACAGAGTGAGACCCCGTCTCGAAAATAAATACATAATTAACTGTAAAAAATCAGCCCTGATTCCACCATCCAGAGATAACCATGTCAATATTTTTGTGTGTATTCCTCCAGTCCTTTTCCTGTGCACACATAACATACCTTATCCTTCTAAACCTGGGGAAGATGCTCCTTTGTGATCTGCTTCCATCTACTTAAGATATCATGGACAATTTTCCAGTTCATTAAATATCCTTCTATAACTTTAATGACTTAGATCAATTCATAGTATTCAATCATTTCAGCGCCTTATTTTATATTGCTTTCTGGTGTTTTCTGCTATTATAAATAATGTTGGGAAAAATACCCTCTTACATACACTTTTTAAAAAAGAGATGGGGGATCTCACTATGTTGCCCAGGCTGGCCTCGAACTCCTGGGCTCGAGTGATCCTCCTGCCTCAGGCCTCCTCATAGCTGGTACCTACAGGCATGCACCATCTTTACGTATACTTTTAAAAATATTTCTTTGTTTTCTTGCCGGACGCGGTGGCTCAAGCCTGTAATTTTTTTTTTTTTTTTTGGCAGAGGGGGGATTTTCTTTTTTTTTTAAATGGAGTCTTGCTCTGTCGCCCAGGCTAGAGTGCAGTGGCATGATCTCAGCTCACTGCAACCTCTGCCTCCCAGGTTCAAGTGATTCTCCTGCCTCAGCCTCCTGAGTAGCTAGGACTACGGGCGCACACCATCATGCCCGGCTAATTTTTGTATTTTTAGTAGAGATGGGATTTCACCATGGTAGCCAGGATGATCTCGATCGCTTGACCTCGTGATCCGCCCACCTCAGCCTCCCAAAGTGTTGGGATTACAGGCATGAGCCACCGTTCCTGGCTTTTTGGGATTTTTTGAGACAGAGTTTCCCTCTGTCACCCAGGCTGGAGTGCAGTGGTGCGATCTTGGTTCACTGCAATCTCAGTCTCCTTGGCTCAAGCGATTCTCCCGCCTCAGCCTCCTGAGTAGCTGGGATCACAGGTGCATGCCACCATGCCTGGCTAATTTTTGTATTTTTTGTAGAGATGGGGTTTTGTCACGTTTGGCCAGGCTGGTCTCAAACTCCTGGCCTCAAGTGATCCGCCTGCCTCGGCCTCCCAAAGTGTTGGGATTACAGGCATGAGCCACCGTGTCTGACCAGAAGTGGAGTTTTCGAATGAAAGAGTATAAACACTTTTATTTAAGGATTTTGTATTGAAAAACTATTCTCCATAAAGTTGACTGCAATTTATTCTCCTACCACCAATTTATGAGAACACTCACTCCCTTGCATCCTCTAGCAACCAATAGTTGTTGGGTGTTATCTTTTCAGGAGGAGGGAGGGGAATGTTTGTAATCTGGTAGGTAATAGAGCACATTTCAGGTTTTGCTGAAGCCCTGTGTGGATGCCGGTCAGGACTGCAGCTGTGGATTGCATGGTTAACATTGCCTGAGAATTTTCCCCAGAGTTTTAGCAACCCTCTGACAGGTGCTATTCAATAGAAGATGGCTCTGCTTTTTTTTGCCTGTGACCTGGAGACATGGCAACAGCTTAATTTCCAGGCAGTGACTAGTTTAGAGTCCATGAGATTGAGTGGCAGCAAGTAAATATTTGGTGGCTCTTTAAAAAGAAAAAATTCCCTCCCCTCGCCCCGGTTTAAGTCAAAATTTCTTTCTTTTCTTTTTTTTTTTTTTGAGATGGAGTTTTACTGTTGTCGCCCAGGCTGGAGTGCAGTGGCATGATCTCGGCTCACTGCAACCTCCGCCTTCCCAGGTGCAAGCAATTCTCCTGCCTCATCCTCCTGGGTAGCTGGGATTACAGGTGTGCACCACCACACCTGGCTAATTTTTTGTATTATTAGTAGAGACAGGTTCTGCCATGTTGGCCAGGCTGGTCTTGAACTCCTGACCTCAGGTGATCCGCCCACTTCAGCCTCCCAAAGTGCTGAGATTACAGGCATGAGCCACTACACCCAGCGTAAGTCAAAATTTCTATGTCTTGTGAAAGTTTTAAGAATTGTGGCTCAACCCTTGGCCTGTAGTCCCAGCTACTCGGGAGGCTGAGGCAGGAGAATGGCGTGAACCCAGGAAGTGGAGGCTTATCCCAAAACCCCCTGGCATGCACCAGTTTTCTGGATAATTTGAGGAAATAATGAGCCTGTGTGAATAAATATTATTCATAATTAATAAATTAATAAATATCTGCCTAAAGACATGTCTTATTCTACACAGTAGACTTGTTGGGGACTCCAGAAATGTGCATGTAACTGAAATCCTATTTTTTTTTTTTTTTTTTTTGAGACGGAGTCTCGCGATGTGTCACCCAGGCTGGAGTGCAGTGGCGCGATCTCAGCTCACTGCAAGCTCCGCCTCCCAGGTTCACGCCATTCTCCTGCCTCAGCCTCCGAGTAGCTGGGACCACAGGCGCCCGCCACCTCGCCCGGCTAGCTTTTTGTATTTTTAGTAGAGACGGGGTTTCACCATGTTAGCCAGGATGGTCTCGATCTCCTGACCTCGTGATCCACCCGCCTCGGCCTCCCAAAGTGCTGGGATTACAGGCTTGAGCCACCGCGCCCGGCTGAAATCCTATTTTTTATAAAATTTTTTTTTTAATTTACATACAACTTACATTTCTCTATTTTTAACTTCTCTAGGATTACCCTCAAAAGTAAGCCCAAGGCCCAACACAGTGGCTCACGCCTGTAATCCCAGCACTTTGGGAGGCGAGAGGATCACTTGAGCCCAGGAGTTCGAGACCAGTCTGGGCAACACAGTAAGACTTCGTCTCTACCCAACAAAAAATACAGTAAAATAAAGTAAGCTCAGGGTGATTCTTTTTTTTTGAGGTGGAGTCTCGCTCTGTCGCCCAGGCTGGAGTGCAGTGGCGTGATCTCCCACTCACTGCAAGCTCTGCCTCCCGGGTTCACGCCATTCTCCTGCCTCAGCCTCCTGAGTAGCCGGGACTACAGGCGCCCGCCACTACGCCCAGCTAATTTTTTTTTTTTAAATATATATTTAGTAGAGATGGGGTTTCACCATGTTAACCAGGATAGTCTCGATCTCCTGACCTTGTGATCCACCCGCCTCAGCCTCCCAAAGTGCTGGGATTACAGGCGTGAGCCACCGTGCCCGGCCGATTCTTTTATAAAGTAAATAATAACCTATGTTGCAAATTCACATTTTTGCCTAGCTAGAGTGCTGGAAGTCACTTATTCAGTTAATTCACTCTCCTAACATCGTTACCTCACATAGGGTGCCTAACACTGTGTTTGGAGTTGTAGAAGGGATTTTGATTTTTGTCTTGTCTCTTGGGGCTTTTTTTTCTTTTTCTTTTTCTTTTATTTTTTGAGACGGAGTCTCGCTCTGTTGCCCAGGCTGGAGTGCAGTGGTGCGGTCTCAGCTCACTGCAACCTCCACCTCCCGGGTTCATGTGATTCTCCTGCCTCAGCCTCCTGAGTAGCTGAGATTACAGGCACGCGCCACCATGCCCAGCTAATTTTTGTAATTTTAGTAGAGACGGGGTTTTGCCATGTTAGCCAGGTTAGTCTGAAACTCCTGAGCTCAGGTGATCCGCCTGCCTCGGCCTCCCAAAGTGCTGGGACTAAAGGCGTGGGCCACCACACCTGGCTATGGGGCGTTAATGAGGAGTGTGGCAGAGTTCCCTGACAGCCGTGCCCCTACCATGGTGGGCTTGCGGACAGGCAAGAGTTGGTGTCACAAGCTGGGTGTACTGCTCTCCCTCCTTCCTGCTGGGGGCACTGCTGTTGCCACAACTCTTCCCTCCTCTCCCTTTGGGTACCAATAACTGAAGGGTACAGCTGAGGGAAAGCAGACACACGTGGACAGTAACCCCAGAGGTCACCAGCCCAGATAGCAGTGATCCCAACTTGGCCAGTGATGTTAACCAGCAGTTTCTGCTTAAGTAGAAAATAGGTCCTAAAGGAAAGCTCCTGCCCTTCTGTGGTTTGCAGTAGGGCTAAGGGTTAGACTGGTGGAGACAGCATGGCATGGGGAAGTCCCAAACCGACACAGAGCCTGCCTGAAATGCCTGCATTGACTTTGCTTTTCAGTATTTCAATGTCATGCACAAAATCCAAAAGTTCATGGTGTATGTAGCTCAATGGAAAGAAGCAAATGAGCAGGCAGGAGTCAGATGCAAATGGGGTGTGTCCACGAAATGTCATTTTGAAGTTTGTGGTTTGGCATTTGGAATGTATTTTCCTAGAGGAAAACAGAACTATGTTTAAATGGATATTAGATTCCTAGACTAGACTTCAAAATTCTATATAACTCATAACGTGGCTAAATACCCTCCCTGGTTTTTTTTTTTTTTTTTTGAGACGGAGTCTTGCTCTGTTACCCAGGCTGGAGTGCAGTGGCCGGATCTCAGCTCACTGCAAGCTCCGCCTCCCAGGTTCACGCCATTCTCCGGCCTCAGCCTCCCGAGTAGCTGGGACTACAGGCGCCCGCCACCTCGCCCGGCTAGTTTTTTTGTATTTCTTAATAGAGACGGGGTTTCACCGTGTTAGCCAGGATGGTCTCGATCTCCTGACCTCGTGATCCGCCCGTCTCGGCCTCCCAAAGTGCTGGGATTACAGGCTTGAGCCACCGCGCCCGGCCTTTTGTTTTTTTTTGTTTGTTTGTTTTTTCTTTTCTTGAGATTGAATTTCACTCTTGTTGCCCAGGCTGGAGTCCAATGGTATGATCTTGGCTCACCGCAACCTCTGCCTCCCAGGTTCAAGCGATTCTCCTGCCTCAGCCTCCCGAGTAGCTGGGATTACAGGCATGAGCCACCATGCCCGGCTAATTTTGTATTTTTAGTAGAGACGGAGTTTCTCCATGTTGGTCAGGCTGGTCTCGAACTCCCGACCTCAGGCGATCTGCCCGCCTCGGCCTCCCAAAGTACTGGGATTATAGGCGTGAACCACCGAGCCTGGTGTATACCCTCTCTTATAATGAAAAAACAGTAGTAAACAAAATGTCAGTTTGTAACAATAATTTTAGAAAACAAAGAAAAACAACTTCCAAACAGAAAATAAGAGTTTTGGCCAGGCGCAGTGGCTCACGCCTGTAATCCCAGCACTTTGGGAGGCTGAGACAGGTGGATCACGAGGTCAGCAGATTAAGACCATCCTGGCTAACACAGTGAAACCCCGTCTCTACTAAAAATGCAAAAAAAATTAGCCAGGCATGGTGGCGGGCGCCTGTAGTCCCAGCTACTCGAGAGGCTGAGGCGGGAGAATGGCGTTAACCCGGGAGGCGGAGCTTGCAGTGAGCCGAGATTGCGCCACTGCACTCCAGCCTCGGCACTCGGTGACAGAGCGAGACTCCATCTCAAAAGAGAAAAAAAAAAAGAAAAAAAGAAAAGAAGAATTTTTATTTATTTATTTATTTTTTGAGACAGAGTATTGTTCTGTCGCCCAGGCTAGGGTGCAGTGGCATGATTTTGCTTCACTGTAACCTCCGCCTCCTGGGTTCAAGTGATTCTTGAACCCTGGAAGGGGTTCAGGAGGCCTCAGCCTCCCGAGTAGCTGGGATTACAGGTGTATGCCACCATATCCTGCTATTTTTTTTTTTTTTTTTGTATTTTTACTAGAGATGGGGTTTCACCATGTCGGCCAGGCTTGTCTTGAACTCCTGGCCTCAAGTGATCTGTCCACCTCAGCCTCCCAAAGTGCTGGGATTACAGACATGAGCCACTGTGCCTGGCCAAGAGTTTTTATTTATCTGAACCACTAGTGCTTATAGAAACCAGACCTCATAGAAAAGGAAGGAAGAAGTCATTAACTTGTGGGAAGAGTTTGATCAGGTACTTCCGGGAACTCTCAAAATTAAGGGCTTGAAATCATTGGCTCTTTTTGTCTAATTTTATTTACAATTTATGGCCTTTCTTTTTAAAATACTGCTGTATAACTAAAACCACTTTGGTTTAACACCAGCAGTGATCGGAGGGTTGGGTTTTGGAGTTAAAAGCAAGAGAGATGGCCGGGCGCGGTGGCTCAAGCCTGTAAACCCAGCACTTTGGGAGGCCGAGGCGGGTGGATCACGAGGTCAGGAGATCGAGACTATCCTGGCTAACATGGTGAAACCCCGTCTCTACTAAAAATACAAAAAAAAAAAAGGGCGTGGTGGCGGGCGCCTGTAGTCTCAGCTACTTGGGAGGCTGAGGCNCTCACTGAGAACTCCACCTCCTGGGTTCACGCCATTATCCTGCCTCAGACTCCTGAGTAGCCAGGACTACAGGTCACCCGCCACCGTGCCCGGCTAATTTTTTTTGTATTTTCAGTAGAGACGGCGTTTCACCATGTTAGCCAGGATGGTCTCGATCTCCTGACCTCGTGATCCACCCACCTCGGCTTCCCAAAGTGCTGGGATCACAGGCGTGAGCCACCACACCCGGCCTGAATAGATCACTTCTTAATTGTATACGGCAAGTATGGTTCTTCTTACTTCATAGCAAAGAAAGCAATGCCCAGACATAAAGGCATTAACTGAAGGTCCCAGTCAGTGAGGTGGTAATCTCTTGCACATGAATAGAGAGCATTTTACTTTTAGAAAGTAAAAGTGCTAGGCCGGGCGCGGTGGCTCAAGCCTGTAATCCCAGCACTTTGGGAGGCGGAGACGGGCGGATCACGAGGTCAGGAGATCGAGACCTTCCTGGTGAACACAGTGAAACCCCCTCTCTACTAAAACTACAAAAAACAAGCCGGGCGAGGTGGCAGGCGCCTGTAGTCCCAGCTTCTCGGGAGGCTGAGGCAGGAGAATGGCGGGAACCCGGGAGGCGGAGCTTGCAGTGAGCTGAGATCCGGCCACTGCACTCCAGCCTGGGCGACAGAGCAAGACTCCGTCTCAAAAAAAAAAGCTTGAATCCACCTGGCGCAGTGGTTCACACCTGTAATCCCAGCACTTTGAGAGGCCGAGGCAGGCGGATCACCTGAGTTCGGGAGTTCGAGACTAGCCNTTTGGGAGGCCGAGACGGGCGGATCACGAGGTCAGGAGATCGAGACCTTCCTGGCTAATGCGGTAAAACCCCGTCTCAACTAAAAAATACAAAAAACTAGCCGAGCGAGGTGGCGGGCGCCTGTAGTCCCAGCTACTCAGGAGCCTGAGGCAGGAGAATGGCGTGAACCCGGGAGGCGGAGCTTGCAGTGAGCTGAGATCCGGCCACTGCACTCCAGCCTGGGTGACAGAGAGAGACTCTGTCTAAAAAAAAAAAAAAAAAAATTTTCCAAGTACTGGTTGGAAAGAAGCCATAGAAGATAAAGATAAAAGGTGAAAGTGGTCGGGTGCAGTGACTCACGCCTACAATCCCAGCATTTTGGAAGGTAGAGGCAGGCAGATCACCTGAGGTCAGGAGTTTGAGACCAGCCTCGCCAACATGGTGGAACTCCGTCTCTACTAAAAATACAAAAAAGTTAGCCGGGCACGGTGGCAGGCGCCTGTAATCCCAGCTACTTGGGAGGCTGAAGCAGGAGAATTGCTTGAACCCAGGAGGCAGAGGTTGCAGTGAGCAGAGATCGCACCATTGTACTCCAGCTTGGGCAACAGAGTGAGACTCCGTCTCAAAAAGAAAAAAAAAAATGGCAAAGGTAGACATGAATGAAAGAAGACTGTCGGCTGGGCACGGTGGCTCAAGCCTGTAATCCCAGCACTTTGGGAGGCCGAGACGGGCGGATCACGAGGTCAGGAGATCGAGACTATCCTGGCTAACACGGTGAAACCCCGTCTCTACTAAAAAATGCAAAAAACTAGCTGGGCGAGGTGGCGGGCGCCTGTAGTCCCAGCTACTCGGGAGGCTGAGGCAGGAGAATGGCGTAAATCCGGGAGGCGGAGCTTGCAGTGAGCTGAGATCCGGCCACTGCACTCCAGCCTGGGCCACAGAGCGAGACTCCGTCTCAAAAAAAAAAAAAAGAAAAAAAGAAAGAAGACTGTCTAAGGTGGATTACTGTGCCCTGAGTGGTGAAAGATGGCGGTGAGCAGAGAGAATGGTGAAGGTAAGTAAGGCTCAGGCCCGCNTAAAAAAAAAAAAAAAAAAGAAAAAGAAAGAAGACTGTCTAAGGTGGATTACTGTGCCCTGAGTGGTGAAAGATGGCGGTGAGCAGAGAGAATGGTGAAGGTAAGTAAGGCTCAGGCCCGCCAGTACCCTAAGCATGAAGAATGTTCTATGAGCACCCCTGAGAGCTTGGGTGCCGTACCTGGAGTGTTGAGGAAGGGCTAGAAGGCACTGTGTGTATCCAGCCATTCAGATTTGAGACCTGCTTTAATGGCTGGTGTTTGAAACTTAGGGCGTGTCTTGCTCTGTAGTACTAGACTATAGGAGCTAATCTCTAAAGATGGCCACCCCACAATGCACTGCTATTCATTCCTTTGGATGCTGGCTGACCCTGGGACTTGCTTTTTCGCTAAGAGAATCCCTTGGGCTGATACTGCATGACTTCTAAGGCTAGGTCCTAAGAAGTCTTATAGCTACCACCCAGATCTCCTGGAACATCATTCGCTCTAGGGGAAGCCAGCATAGGGAAGCCCAACTACTCTGATGGTTATGCTGTGAGGAAGCTGTTTTCCAGCCACTCCAGACACTCCAGACATGTGAGGAAAGAAGATTCAGGTAAGTCCAGCTTCATCCACCATCTAACCAAAACCAAATTCAGATGCTCAAGGAAGAACTTTGCAGTTGAGCCTGTTATCCCCAAGAACTGTGAAGAATAATACATAGGCTGGGTGTGGTGGCTCATGCCTGTAATCCCAGCACTTTGGGAGGCCGAGGCAGGTGGATCGCGAGGTCAGGAGTTCGAGACCAGCCTGGGCAATATGGTGAAACCCTGTGTCTACTAAAAACTACAAAAATTAGCGGGGCTTGGTGGTGCGTGCCTGTAGTCCCAGCTACTCGGAAGGCTGAGGCAGGAGAATCGCTGGAACCCGGGAGGCAGAGGTTGCAGTGAGCTGAGATTGCATCACTGCACTCCAGCCTGGGTGACAGAGTAAGACTCCGTCTCAAAAATAAAAAACAAACAAACAAACAAATAAATAAATAAAACAGTCATTCGAAGCCACTGAATTTTGGAGGTGGCTTTTACACAGCAGCAGCTAACTGGAACTCGGGTTAAGTCCTAAACTTGCTTTCCTACCAAGCTCACCAACATTTCAGTTCCATCTACTCCCATGAGGATGTGTTGACCCACCCCAATCTACTTAGTGGGAGGGAACATCAGGAATCTCCCAGCATGCCAGACGCAGTGGCTCATACCTGTAATCCCAGCACTTTGGGACACACAAATGGGAGGATCACTTGAGCCCAGGAGTTCAAAACCACCCTGGGCAGCATAAGGAGACCCTATCTCTACAAAAAATTTTAAAATTAGCTGAGCATGGTGGCAGACACCTGTGGTCCCAGCCACTCAGGAGGCTGAGGTGGGAGGATCACCTGAGCCTGGGAGGTTGAGGCTGCAGTGAAATGTAATCCTGCCATTGCACTCCAGCCAGGGTGACAGAGCAAGAAAAAAAAAAAAAAAAAAAGAGCAAGAAAAAAATAAAAAAGAATCTCTTAGCACACTCAGCCTTCAGACCTCAATTAGTTTCTCCTTAAATCTTACTCACAGGCCCTTTGCTAGGTTAGAAGTCTAAAGATTATAATTAAGAAAAAGAAATAAGTAATAAAGACCATGAGCTCTTGAGTGAGGTTCATCCTGGAAAGTAACCAAGGTAACATTAGCTATTTGTAGCAGTCTGGTGGGGCAGCCTTGGTGGAACCTGGAGATAATTCTGGGCCAATGATCCAGAGCTGACTGAAAAATTGTTTCCTGTCTCTATAGTGAAAATCTCTTATGTTTCTGTATCATGTCTTTTTTTTTTTTTTTTTTTTTTTTTTGAGAGACAGAGTCTCACTTTGTTGCCCAGGCTGGAGTACAATGGTGTGATCTCTGCTCACTGCAACCTCCACCTCCCGGGCTCCCCACATCCTGAGTAGCTGGGATTACAGGTGTCCACCACCACACCTAGCTACTTTTTGTATTTTTAGTAGAGATGGGGTTTCACCATGTTGGCCAGGCTGGTTTTGAACTCCTGACCTCAAATGATCTGCTCGCCTTGGCCTCCCAAAGTGCTGGGATTACAGGCGTGAGCCACCGTGCCCAGTCTCTATGGTGTCTTCTTCTTCTTCTTTTTTTTTTTTTTTTTTTTGAGACGGAGTCTTGCTCTCTCACCCAGGCTAGAGTACAGTGGCACGATCTCGGCTCACTGCAACCTCCGCCTTCCAGTTTCACGCCATTCTCCTGCCTCAGCCTCCCGAGTAGCTGGGACTACAGGCGCCTGCCATCGAGCCTGCTAATTTTTTGTATTTTTGGTAGAGATGGGGTTTCACCATGTTAGCCAGGATGGTCTCTCTCCTGACCTCATGATCCGCCCGCCTTGGCCTCCCAAAGTGTTGGGATTACAGGCGTGAGCCACCGCGCCCGGTCTTCTCTATCGTGTCTTCTAAGAACCAGTTGCTTCCAGAGACATAGAGCAGTGCAGGTGTCTGTTTGTTTTTCAAAGACTAGTTTAAGGAATTGAGTAACAAAAGGCCTTCTGGGCACATTGCCGGAGATTTCTTGTGCTATGGAAATGACTTGAACAGAGAAGTCATTTTCCAGATGAGTTGTCAGTGGGTTGTTGTTGTTTCTTATGACAAGGCTGGTAGACTCATGGTTGAACAATTACACAAATTCAGTCAGTCAGGGTAACACAGCCACTGAGGTGATGGAGGTTCACTAATCCCTCCCTGTCAGAAGAATGAAGCATGTGATTATGTTAGACGAACTGATAAGACCCAGAGTTTGAAGCCAGGGGAGGTGTCTCATGTTTGTAATCCCAGCTACTTGGGAAGCTGAGGCAGGAGGGTCCCTGGAACCTGAGAGCTCAAGACCAGCCTGGGCAACACAGAGAGACCCTGTGTCTTAAAAACACAACAACAATGGCCGGGCACAGTGGCTCATGGCTCACGCCTGTAATCCCAGCACTTTAGGAGGCCGAGGCCGGTGGATCTCTTGATGTCAGAAGTTCGAGACCAAACTGACCAACATGGTGAAATTCCGTCTCTACTAAAAATACAAAAAAAAAAAAAAAAATTAGCTGGGCGTGGTGGCGCATGCCTGTAATCCCAGCTACTTGGGAGGCTGAGGCAGCAGAATCACTTGAACCCGGGAGGCGGAGGTTGGAGATTACAGCATTGCACTCCAGCCTGGGCAACGAAAGTGAAACTCCGTCTCAAAAAAAGAAAAAAGAAAATTACAACAGCAAGAATAAAAATAAGACACAAAATATGTCTGGGGGTCAGTGCTCCCTACGAGGTTGATAATCAACAGCAGTTGCTTTCCTCCGCCTATCTGCAATGCTGTCTTGAGGTGCAGATGGCACTCAAAAATGTCTGCCTAATGAATGAATCTATGACTTAGAAGTCCTGAAACTGAGTAGCTTGGAGTCAGGTAACCCACAGGGATCCTATAAATAGCAAGACTGAAAACAGTTCCATTCATGCAGTAATTGAGTTACACCCTAGCTAACTATACAGGGTGTCCATGCAGTCTGGAAACAGGCAAAAATATAGGATGTCATCAAGAATATCTTCAGAAAATAAATAGTGGGCCGTGTGCAGTGGCTTGCACCTGTAATCCCAGCAATTTGGGAGGCCGAGGTGGGGAAATCACTTGAGGCCAGGAGTTTGAGTCCAGCCTGGCCAACATGATGAAACCCCGTCTCTACAAAAAATACAAAAATTAGCCAGGTGTGGAGGCGGGCGCATGTAATCCCAGCTACTTCAGCAGGCTAAGGCACGAGAATCGTTTGAACCCAGGAGGCAGAGTTTGCAGTTTGCAGTGAGCAGGGGTGGCGCCCCTGCACTCCAGCCTGGGCAACAGAGCAACACTCAGTCTCAAAAAACAAAAACAAAAAACAACAACAAATACAGTAATGGTATGTGCATTTCAAGAGTTCACAGACACCCTGTATGTTAACATCAACCATTTCAGATCTTTGACTGGCTTAGTCTCACAGGATGCGACAAATCATTTGGTTTTCTGAGGCTTTGTGCAAATTCCTGTATGCCGTAAACTCTCTTGTCAGTGCTGCCCAGGGGCCTCCCACAGGGAGGAACTCAGAAGTGACAAAGGTGACTGGGAGTCCAGCTGTGACAGCCAGAGAAGCCAGCGGGCAGCAGCACGAGAAACAGATCACCTCATTCCAGTCCTTCCCCAGCAGCGCTGGGCTGCAGGGCCAGAGGCAATAATGGCAACAGGGAAGGCAGGAGCAGACATGGGGCTGGTCCACAGAACAAGGAGGGCCCTGATTCCACCCCCAACGCCGCTGGCTCCCTGGTCTTTCTGGAGAAACAGTTCCCCTAACAGGACTTGCCTTTCTTTTCTCTCAGCTTCCCCAGCCAACCCAGTAGAGGGTCACCTCAGATTGGAGGACCTGGGAGAATCTTCGTCACTTGTCCTTGTGATGAGGTCAAGAAATAATACAAGGGCCGGGTGCGGTGGCTCATGCCTATAATTCCAGCACTTTGGGAGGCCAAGGTGGGTGGATCACCTGAGGTCCCGAGTTCAAGACCAGCCTGGCCAACATAGTGAAACCCCGTCTCTACTAAAAATACAAAAAAAAAAAAAAAAAAAAAATTAGGCCAGGCAAGGTGGCTCACACCTGTAATCCCAGCACTTTGGGAGGCCAAAGCTGGAGGATCACGACGTCAGGAGTTCAAGACCAGCCTGGCCAATATGGTGAAACCTTGTCTCTACTAAAAATACAAAAATTAGCTGGGCGTGGTGGTACACGCCTGTAGTCCCAGCCGCTCGGGAGGCTGAGGCAAGAGAATTGCTTGAACCTGGGAGGGAGAGGTTGCAGTGAGCTGAGATCGCGCCACTGCACTCCAGCCTGGGAAACAGTGAGTCTCAAAAACAACAACAACAACAAAAATTAGCTGAGCGTGGTGGTGCACACCTGAGGTCCCAGCTACTAGGGATGCTGAGGCAGGAGAATTGCTTGAACTTGGGAGATGGATGTTGCAGTGAGCCGAGATTGTACCACTGCACTCCAGCCTGGGCAATAAAGCAAGACTCTATCTCAAAGAAAAAAAAAAAAAAGAAATGAAAGAATACAAGGAGGTTGTGATCGTTAATTACCAAGTAAGGAGGCTTTCCTGCTATTAAAGATAGGTTAATGAAAGAGCACAATTGGCCAATAAAACTTTGGGGAAAACAGTAAAAAGGATGCTCTAGCATGGGTGCAGTGGCTCATGCCTGTAGTCCTAGCTACTCTGGAGGCTGAGGCAGGAGGATCGCTTGAGTCTAGGAGGTTGGGGCTGCACAGAGCTGTGATTGCACCACTGCACTCCAGCCTGGGGGACAGATCAAGACTTGTCTCAACAACAACAACAACAACAACAACAAAAAAGAATGTTCTAGCATGTACAACGTCAACTGGTTTACGTTTCTAGACACTATAATAATCTTCCAGGATCCTCAGAAAACACTTCACCCCTGGCTGGTCCCAGTGCAGTGGTGTTTACAACTAATTGATCACAACTAGTTACAGATTTCTTTGTTCCTTCTCCGCTCCCACTGCTTTACTTGACTAGACTTAAAAAAAAAAAAAAGAAAGAAAAGAAAAGAAAAGAAAAAGAGGCCGGGCGCGGTGGCTCAAGCCTGTAATCCCAGCACTTTGGGAGGCCGAGATGGGCGGATCACGAGGTCAGGAGATCGAGACCATCCTGGCGAACACAGTGAAACCCCGTCTCTACTAAGAAATACAAAAAATAGCCGGGCGAGATGGCGGGCGCCTGTAGTCCCAGCTACTCGGGAGGCTGAGGCAGGAGAATGGCGTAAAACCCGGGAGGCGGAGCTTGGAGTGAGCTGAGATCCGGCCACTGCACTCCAGCCTGGGCTACAGAGCGAGACTCCGTCTCAAAAAAAAAAAAAAAAAAAAAAAGAAAAAGAAAATAAAAAGAAAAAGAAAACACTTTACTCCAACATTTGTCAGAAGAGTTTTACCAAGGAGGAAGGCAATGATGATTTCTATGCTCAGGAAGGAAGGGGAAGGAACCTGTATTGGGCCTTTAAAAGAAATCCGCTCCCACTATTGCCACCATGAAACAATCACAAAAGATTCAAACTTTATTTATTTTTATTTTTTTATTTTTATTTTTTTGAGACGGAGTCTCGCTCTGTCGCCCAGGCTGGAGTGCAGTGGCCGGATCTCAGCTCACTGCAAGCTCCGCCTCCCGGGTTCACGCCATTCTCCTGCCTCAGCCTCCCAAGTAGCTGGGACTACAGGCGCCCGCCACCTTGCCCAGCTAGTGTTTTGTATTTTTTTTTTTTTTAGTAGAGACGGGGTTTCACCATGTTAGCCAGGATGGTCTCGATCTCCTGACCTTGTGATCCGCCCATCTCGGCCTCCCAAAGTGCTGGGATTACAGGCTTGAGCCACCGCGCCCGGCCAGATTCAAACTTTAAAGGCACATTTGAAGCTCTACATATGTTTATTGGCTGTGAAGTTCTCACACATCATGAGGTAAGAAACAGTTTTAAAAGAGACAGTGTGGCCAGGTGCAGTGGCTCATGCCTGTAATCCCAGCACTTTGGGAGGCCGAGGCGAGCAGATCACCCGAGGTCGGGAGTTCAAGACCAGCCTGACCAACATGGGGAAACCTCTTCCCTACTAAAAATACAAAATTAGCCTGACATGGTGACGCATGCCTGTAATCCCAGCTACTCGGGAGGCTGAGGCAGGAGAATCGCTTGAACCCAGGAGGTCGAGGTTGCTGTGAGCCGAGATCGTGCCATTGCACTCCAGCTTGGGCAATAAGAGCAAAACTCTGTCTCAAAAAAAAAAAAAGAGAGAGAGAGACAGTGTGGGCTGGGCACGGTGGCTCACCCCTGTAATCCCAGCACTTTGGGAGGCCGAGGTGAGTGGATCACTTGAGGTCAGGAGTTCAAGACCGGCCTGGCCAACATGGTGAAACCCTGTCTCTTTTAAAAATACAAAAATTAGCTGGGCGCAGTGGTGGGCACCTATAATCCCAGATACTTGGGAAGTTGAGGCAGGAGAATTGCTTGAACCCAGGAGGCAGAGGTTGCAGTGAGCCAAGATTGCGCCATTGCACTCCAGTCTGGGCAACACAGTGAGACTCTGTCTCAAAATTAAAAAAAAAAAAAAAAAGAAAGAGAGTGTGCATAAAAAAAAAAAAAGTTGCGAGTCACAAATACTGACTAGTTTCTTTTTTAAACTTTTAATTTTGAAATAATTATAGATTCACAGGAAGTTGCATAACTATAGTACAAAATCAAAACCAGGAAATCGCCATTGGTACAATCCACAGAACTTATTCAGATTTTGCCAGTTTTACAGGAGCTCATTTCTGTGTGTGTGCGTGTCCCTATGCAATTTTATCACATGTAGGTTGCACCACATCAAGGTGCTTAACTCTGTCATCACCACAAGGCTCCCTCGGGCTGTCCCTTCATAGCCACATCCACTCCCCTCCCCCTCCCCCACCCTAATCCCAGGCCACACTAAACTGTTCTCCATCTCTAGAATTATGTTATTCAATGAATGTGATATAAATGGAATCATGTGTCATGTACCCTTTTGAGGTTGTTTTTTTTTCCACTCAACATAATTCCCTGGGGATCTGTCCATGTTATTGTTTGTATCAATGGCTCATTTCTTTTTCACTGCTGAGTAGTATTCCATGGTATGGCTGTATCAAAGTTTGGTTAACCATTCATCCATTGAGCAACATTTGGACAGTTTCTAGGCTTTGGCTATTACAAAGCTGCTGTGAGCATTCGTGTAGAAGTTTCTGTGTAAAAATAAGCTTTCATTTCTCTGGTATAAATGGCCAAAAATGCAAGTGCTGGGTTGTATGGTAAACCCGTTTTTAGTTTTAAAAGGAACTGCCATGGCTCATGCTTGTAATCCTAGCACTTTGGGAGGAGGATGGCTTTAGGCCAGGACTTCAAGAGCAGCCTGGGCAACACAGCAGTAGATAGATAGATAGATAGATAGATAGATAGATAGATACATACGTACATACATACATACATACATAAATAGGCCCGGCGCAGTGGCTCATGCCTGTAATCCCAGCACTTTTGGAGGCCGAGGCAGACAGACCACTTGAGGTCGGGAGTTCGAGACTAGCCTGGCCAACATGGTGAACCCCTGCCTCTATTAAAAATAGAAAAATTAGCCAGGTGTGGTGGCACACGCCTGTAATTCCAGCTACTAGGGAGGCTGAGGCAGGAGAATTGCTTGAACCTGGGAGGCAGAGGTTGCAGTGAACCAAGATCATGCCGCTGCACTCCAGCCTGGGCGGCAGAGTGAGTCTCCATCTCAAAAATAAATAAATAAATAAATAAATAAATAAATAAATAAACTGCCAAACCATCTCCAGAATGGCTGTACCATTTTACGTTCCCACCAGCAATCTACAAATGACCCAGTTTCTCTGTGTCTCCAGCATTTGATGTCACTATTTTTTATTTTTGCCATTCTGATAGGTGTGTGGTGATATCTCATTGTGGTTTTAATTTGCATTTCCCTGATGACTAATGACAGTGAGCATCTTTTCACATGCTTAATTGCCATCTGTATATCCTCTTCAGGGAAATATCTGTTCATGTCTTTTGCCCTTTTTCTAACTGGATTGTTTATTACCAATAAGTTTTTTTTTTTTTTTTTGAAACAGAGTTTTGCTCTTGTTGCCCAGGCTGGAGTGCAATGGTGCAATCTCTGCTCACTGCAACCTCTGTCTCCTGGGTTCAAGCGATTCTCCTGCCTCAGTCTCCCAAGTAGCTGGGATTACAGGCATGCACCACCATGCCTGGCTAATATTACTGATAAGTTTTGTGAGTTCTTTATATACTCCAGATACTAGTCCTTTGTAAGATATGTGATTTGCAAATATTTTCTCCCAGTCTTTGTCTTTTCATCCTCTTAACAGGGTCTTTGGCAGAGTAATTTTTAATTTTGATGTGGTTTCTCCTTAAAAGTTAAAAAATAATAATGATCTCAGGCTGGGTTCAGTGGCTCAGGCCTGTAATCCCAGCACTTTGGGAGGCTGAGGCAGGTAGATTTCTTGAGTCCAGGAGTTCCAGACCAGCTTGGGCAACATGGCAAAACCCCATCTCTACAAAAAATACAAAAAAAAAAAAAAAATTAGCCATCTGTGGTGGCATGTGCCTGTGGTCCCAGCTACTTGGGAGAGTGGGGTGGAAGGATCGCTTGAGGCCAGGAGTTGGAGGCTGCAGTGAGCTGCGATCATGCCACTGCACTCCAGCCTGGAGTGACAGAGCGAGACCCTGTGTCAAAACAATAAAAATTAAAATTATGAAAATAATAATAATCATTATCATCTCCTGGCTTGCCCTTTAATCCATGCCAAGTAACGGCATGTACAAATTTCATCTACCCATTCAGTCAATGTTTATTGAGTACTTACTATGTTCCAGGTTCAGTCCCAGGTGCTAGTGATCTGAAAATTAATATAATACAGTTGCCTTTAAGTGTTCACAGTCTAGTGGGGACAGAGACTTTTTTTTTTTTTTGAGATAGAGTCTCACTCTGTCACATAGGTTGGAGTGCAGTGGGTGGCACAATTTCGGCCCACTGCAACCTCCTTCTCCCAGGTTCAAGTCATTCTCCTGCCTCAGCCTTCCAAGTAGCTGGAACTACAGGCCCCCACCACCACACCTGGCTAATTTTTGTATTTTTAGTAGAAATGGGGTTTCACCATGTTGGCCAGGCTGGTTCGGAACTCCCGACCTCAGGTGATCCGCCTGACTTGGTCTCCCAAAGTTGTGGGATTGCAGGTGTGAGCCACTGCACCTGCCGGGACAGAGACTTCCGAGCACATGCCTTCCGTGGAAGTGTGGTAAGGGATGGAAAGCAGGCTGTGGGAGTTCAAGACAGAGCACCTGCTCTGGCCAGGGAAGTGGGGAAGGCCACTCCTTGCTTGTCAGTTACAAACCAGTTGAAATCTTAGTGTTATTCTTGCTATATACAGGTTATAGTATATTCTATAAAAACATTTCCAGCTATTATTTTCATCATGATTACCACTGGTTCATTTTCTGCAAGATTCTTTTCCCAAATGCCAAAATGGCTAATCCCCAAACTGAGATCTTGTGAAATTTGTGGAGGATGCACCCCTAGAAGTGATCATTTTTCAAAAATACAATGACAACTGTTAGTTCAACAAGTGATCTTTGCTGTGAAGCTCAGGTATCAAGGAAAGGTGTAGATAGGTCTTGTTGCATAACAGTCCTTGGTCCTAATATAGCAACGTTCATCTGAGAAGCTTAAAGGACTTGCCTCACATGACAAGCTGTCTCATTTTTGCACTGACTCTTTGAGGAAGGCAAGATAAGATTTATTATCCAGTGGCCTATATTCCAAGTAGAGAAGGATCCTCTCTACCCAGGTAACTAGAAAAGTGTGTCTAATGACACATTTGGGAGGAAGGAAGGGATCCAGCAGTAAGAAGGGGATTGAAACTTTGGTTTTAGGCTGCAGTTCTCCACCAAGAATTTTTTTAAGTGTAAGGCCTGATCTTGCTTATATATGACTGATTAAATTTTTTTCTTTCTTTTTGTTTTTTTGTTTGTTTGTTTGTTTGTTTGTTTTGAGTTGGAGTCTCACTCTGCAGCCCAGGCTGGAGTGCAGTGGTACGATATTCAGCAATGCAACCTCTGCCTCCTGGGTTCAAGCGATTCTCCTGCCTCAGCCTCCCCAGTAGCGGGCACTACAGGTGCATGCCACCACGGCCGGCTAATTTTGGTGTTTTTAGTTAGAGACAGGGGTTACAGGCATGAGCCACCGTGCCCATACTAAATTTTTTTTTTTTTTTTGAGATGAAATTTTGCTCTTGTTGCCCAGGCTGGAGTGCAATGGTGCGATCTCAGTTCACTGCAACCTCTGCCTCCCAGGTTCAAGCAATTCTCCTTCCTCAGCCCCTACAGTAGCTGGAATTACAGGCGCCTGCCACCATGTCTGGCTAATTTTTGTATTTTTAGTAGAGATGGGGTTTCACCATGTTGGTCAGGCTGGTCTCGAACTCTTGACCTCATATGATCCTCCTGCCTCGGCCTTCCAAAGTGCTGGAATTACAGGCATGAGCCACCATGCCTGGCCCTTAAATTTTCTTTTTTTTTTTTTTTTTTTTTTTTTTTTTTTGGGGGGGTTCCCTTTTTTTTCCCCGGGGGGGGGGGGGGGGGG